>NW_014040549.1:95656-106141 GCF_001186125.1 Sphaeroforma arctica JP610
TAAATTTAAAGTTACTCCTTCAAGAGGTGTGTACAGTAGGTACCTGTATATGTATTCATCTATATCCACGTATGTGTTTTAGTTGTCGGACGATACTGTTACATAGATAATTACGCGTATGTGAAGATATGAAGTAGAGGTGCATATAACATTGTACACGTATATGGGGTGTGAGAAGACATGATGCACGTCAGCCATCGTGTATACGCGTACATACAAATATACTTATGTTTGCGTATAGTGAACACATAAACGCATGTGTGTCGTTTTATACACGTGGTAGTAAAATACCAACATAAAAGAGTTGGTCTAGTTCTATTAATAGACCTTTATTTAATTCCCAACTTTATGTATATCTGAATACTTCGGTAGCGAGATGGCTCAACCGAATATAGGTTTCTAGGGACTATTAACGTTACCTAGTTGATCCTCCGATCAGCCAACCAGATGTGCCAGTCTGATGAAGGCTAAGTCGGTAATTCTTGATAAGTGGCATGTTATTGGTTAAGACAATAACTAAGGACATCAAGAGTTTTTATTTCTTTTATTTTTCTAAAGATAGGATTTTATGAGTCTCTCAGATTCGCCCCAACGAAACATACCAAAGTTTCTAATAGAGCGACAACGAAGCACTAAATAGAATCCCTTCGGCGGAAACAGTACCGAGAGGATTATATATAGGCAATGTCTCAGCCTCACAATTCCTCAGAGTATTGCTGTTTTCACGAGGCATACCTAACTTTACTAAATGTCTTATTTCGTTTATTTACTTTGATATTTTCACGGTACTTAGAATTTACCGACGTGTTTATTTATTCTAAGGCGTTAATATCGCCTTGAGAGACTGAATCTTATACATTTTAAAGTTAGCAAAGGTATTAATTACTTAGACTATTTAAGCGCAAAGGTAGATTAACTACCACAAAATTATTCTTGTCCAAGCTAGTCCTTAAGAGAACAGCTAGCAGTCATAAGTTAAGATTATGACCAAGAAAGACAATACTCCTTCTAAGAAGCGTAGAGCTGAAAAGAAGAGGATGGATAGGGACGCCGCTACTGCAGCCGCATTTAACGCGACCGCAGAAGAGGACAATCAATCCGTAACCGAAATTATTGCTACTGGTATTAATAACCAGAACAATACAACAGAGAAGGGTGAAGACACTCCATTAAGAGAGAAGTCCCCTTAAGTAAAAGCCCGCGGGCCAACTATTGCGTCTGCTTCGAAGCTTACGTTCACGAAGCCAAGAAGCCACGCGAAAGGATCGGTTAAGACGATCCCTACTAAACCTGATGAGAACACTCAGAAGGATCTAACTCCAATTACGGAGAAAGGAGACAACCAGCTTAAGGGAGAGGATGAGAAGGAAAGCTCAGAGAGCCGACCCGAATCAGAACCAAACCAGCCATCGCACATAAGTAAGTTGATCGATGAGAACACTGAGCTTAAGAATCAGTTAGCCGCTATTAAGAAGCGAATGGCCTCGCAGGAGAAGGCGGTTGTTAAGAAACCGCGGGAGCACACCGATCACGGGTACGTATCCAGGCAGACCTCAAACGATAGACCCCAACATACACGTGCTCGCGACTCCACTCTATCCACGCGACCCAATAAACGGGCACGCGCAGGAGCGAAGGACATGGAACCTCCATTTAAGGAGATTAAGAAATGTTCCGACGCACAGTGTGGGTACGACATGTACCAATTAACCCTTAACGGTTATTGGGATGGCAGACATGCATCCACCTGTACACACTTTCTTATTAAGTGCGACAAGTGTGAGAAGACCAATGGCTATCACACTAAGTCTTGTGACAAAAAGCCCAACATTAAGTTGGAGTGAAGGTACTACAAGGTACAATCATTACACAGACAATACAACGACTCTTTAGATGAGCGTGTAATAATCCCTGTCTATTGCAATGGAAATAAAATACTTGCGTTGATTGACTCTGGTTCAGAAATATCATGTATATCAGATCGCTTTGCATTAATGAAAGATATCGAAAGGAGAACACAAACAACTCACCTCATTTTAGGTGATGATAAAACTGCTAAGTGTGATACCATGGCCACAGATGTTAAAATATCCTTGGCCGATGATAGGAATATCACTACCCAAGCTGTGATAGTTAAGATGTCACAGAAGTACGACATTATAGTCGGAATGAGCGATTTACTCACTCTAGGTATAACCGTAACTGGTCTACCAAATAACATAGATCCATTAAAGGATCGATCAGACGATAACTGTCTGAATCCATATAAGCCCCCGTCAGACACAGTCAAGGCATTAATACCTGACTTTGCGAACAAAATCATGGATCTGATTCTAGCTAATAGGAAGATAAAGATCGCAGATTGGGCAAAATTCCGCTTTAACGACGGATATGTCAGCCTTGACTTAACCAAGGTAGACTTTACACAGTTAAAGTGTCCCTCAAGGAAATATGTATCCTGGAGACACGAGGCTGTGGTAAAAGAACAAGTTGAGAATTGGCTAGCAGATGGAGTGATAGAAATTAACTATCAACAGACGCCAGTTAACCTGGCGCTGCTAGCCGTATACCAACATGACTCTGACGGATCGTTTAAGAAAGTCAGAGTATGTTTAAATATGAGTCCAATAAATAAATTTTTGCCGACTCATAGCTTTCACTTACCTCGTATTGACGAGCTACTGCGAAGGATGGAAGGTGCTACAGTATTTACAACTATAGACCTTACACAAGGATACCATCAAATGACATGGTCATCTTTTCCAAGACTAAGGGCGAACACGCCGCATTAGTCAGACGAGTCCATAAGAGACTCAACGAGCAAAACTTCAAGATTAACGAGAAGAAATGCCACTAAGCAATGAGCGAAATACAGCACTTAGGCTACCATATATCTGGGGAAGGTATTAAAATCGACCACGGTAAGGTAGAACACCTGTTAGATTGGCGAACACCAACTACAGGAAGAGGTGTTAACAGCATGTGTGGGGTTGTAAACTTCTTTTCAGATGGAGTACCACACTTGGCTGATTACCTTAAACCTTTTGGACACTTAAGATGTCATAAAGGCAAACTAGGAGACTTGTGGACTAAAGAGTGTGATGATGCGTTTAAAGCGCTCAAACACGCAGTCCAACAAGCCCCAGTTATACAAGGTCCAGTCGATGGCGTGCCGTTTGAAATAGCAACGGACGCCTCCGACTTAGCCTTAGGAGGAGTTATCCGCCTGAGAAGCATTAACTATATGTTATGCTACTTAATGTTTTCGACCCGTTTTTACTTTCTCGCTTTTTGACCCATAAATAGCCTGAGTGAGCAACTTGCTTCTCCTGGGTCTCAAACTGGGGGGGGGGGGCTGTGTAATAGCTGGGCCTCCACATTAGACTCTATGTTATAAACGTACTCTTAAGCAGTACGTATTCTAAAAACGTACTCTTAATAGTACAAGGAACTTAAGTTTCCTAAATGGTTTTTAATGGTTTTATTAATTAATACCTTTTCCATTATACATATCAGATATTTGGACAAAGCCATTAAAAGGCCCCAGTAAAATACCAAACATAAGAGTTGGTCTAGTTCTATTATTTGAACTATATTTACTTTCCAACTTTATGTATATCTGAATACTTCGGTAGCGAGATGGCTCAACCGAATGTAGGTTTCTAGGGACTATTAACGTTACCTAGTTGATCCTCCGATCAGCCAACCAGATGTGCCAATTTAATGAAGGCTAAATCGGTAATTCTTGATAAGTGGCAATTTATTGGTTGAGACAATAACTAAGGACATCAATAGGATTTTTTCTTCTTCTTCTAAAGATAGGATTTTAAGAGTCTCTCAGATTCGCCCCAACGAAACATACCAAAGTTTCTAATAGAGCGACAACGAAGCACTAAATAAAATCCCTTCGGCGGAAACAGTACTGAGAGAATTATATATAGGCAATGTCTCAGCCTCACAATCCCTCAGAGTATTGCTGTTTTCACGAGGCAAACCCAACTTTACTAAATGTCTTATTTCGTTTATTTACATTGATATTTTCACGGTACTTAGAATTCACCTACGCGTTTATTTACTCCAAGGCGTTAATATCGCCTTAATAGACCGAATCTTACAATGGAACGTGACACGAGATGGACACTTCTTGAGACCTTTGAGAATACACAAATCGCCGGGTTGGACAAGAGTTGGAGCCTTACATGGTTCCATAAAATATTATCTTACTTCAAAGCAGAGAAATCAACGCTGGACTATATACGCGACAACTTTGAACGGTTGAAGATGTGGACTCCACAATTACAACCCAAACAGATCTGCTCGCATGAGACGCAAGCCACAGTCGGCCCCGCGTTTCGCAAGCTGGCCAAGGGCCACAGTAAGAGCATGCACAGCCCCATCATGGAACAAATGACGCAGCTCGTGGGGGTGGGGCACGCGAACGGTGCCAAACTAATGCAGACTTTCAACAGAACTTATTAAGCCACTATATCGTACAATTGTTAGAGGAAGCACTCAATGGACGTACGTACGAACGCACTCGTCAATTACACCCGAAATGTCAATTAATGAAGACACACGAGCTCCTGCAATTGTTGAGTCCCGACATTCAAGACACCCAGCAGCGTACTATGGCGCGTCTTCAGAACCGAACTAACAGGGAGAGACTTAAGACCAACGGGGCTCGTGACTATACTAACAGCCGTCCCAACCCTCAGACAGTGCGAAGACAGTCGCAGCATTGGGCACAGCGGCCCCAAACGACAACACCTACGATATGTGCCGGCTGTCAATCACAAGCACCACCGGGTATACGACATATTCCACGATGTCATCATTTTCGTGCAGCGCAGCCAGGGGTGACAATGGTCGGGCACGCCAATACGACCAGACCCGTCAGCCGCGAGATATACAACCTGCACACAGACCGGCAGCAACCCCGACCTCGGGACAAGGGTAGAACAATCCCCCGACACGGAATTCACTACCACGCGACCAGCCTCTCATGTACAGGTGAACGCGATAACGCAGGATGTTAGTTTCGTACGACCACTAGAAGCAACCGAAGTACACATAAACACAATACTCACAGAAAATTTTAATCACGCGACACCGGAACCAGACCATAACCACGGAGCATGGGAGTCGGTCACCGAACTCCAGTGAGATGTGAGGGTGTCTGAGACCGATATGAGCTTGACCTTTGTCAATACGATCAGTGCAGTTATGGCGATACAGGACCCATTGCTCTTACTTGATAGCCGAGTCTATATTCACGTACAGGTCAAGGAGCGCACGTTCAAAGCGTTGATAAACACGGGGGCGAACAGAAGTTGAATATCACAGACATCCGCAACCCTCCTGGGCCGGCCAATAACTCCAGCACCACCTGGGTCATTCATCTACTTAGCTGACAAGACGGTACGAACTCTTCGACTGGGGACGACGGGAGTGTTACCCATTCGATATGGAACCAAAATTATCGACGGATTACTTGCACCAATGAATATACTTGTGGGCATGGACATCATAGTGGATCAGAAAGGTTGGGCATATACAGAACTTGATGAGCTTCTCGAACCCATCCCACGCCGACAAGCATCGAATACGACGGAGCCTGCCGATGCACACCAGCGGCTAGTACTAGACTTAGAGGCGAATGCGATGATTGTCCACAACGCGAGATGTCGTCTTGAAGGGAGTGAAGTCACCATTCCAGTTACACATGAACAGGCTATGCACATGCGTAGGTCTACGCGCAGCTTCGTATCCGACCAATGGCCACCCTGTGTCGACGAGCAATTGCGGAAGTGGTTGGCGGATCTAGAGAAGACAAAATGTACCACGCCTACGAAAGTGAACCTCTATCTTCTAGCGGTCCCGATGCTCGATGTGGAAGGAAACGTAAAGAAGGTGAGAGTGTGCTTAGACATGCGCGCCGTAAACGCGTTTATCCCTGGTGACCAGTTTATTCCAAAGGTCAAAGAACGTATATCTCGGCTAAAGAGTAAGAAGTACTACACAACTTTGAATATCACTGCAGTATACCATAGGCTGCCGATCCATCCAGACTCACAATACTTTTGCAGTTTCACGCATGAGCGTTATCAGTACTCGTTCACATCAGCACCTTTCGGACTCCATGTACTCACGCAGCAGTTCTAACGTACACTGAGCACGTTACTCGACGGACTACCGGTCCATCACTAGCGACGATTATGACGAACATATTAAGACGGTGCATAAATTTATCCAATGCTTAACTTACCATAGCTTTAAGCTCAACCCCGCCAAGTGCCACTTTGCTATCGCCGAAGTTATGATCCTAGGGAAGAAGGTGTCTGCGCAAGGCATCGACATTGACCATGAGAAACAAGCAAAGCTACTCGACTGGCCTACCCCAACTACGGTACAATCACATAGCTTCTGCCTTAGGTTTGGTGACTACCTCCATGAGCATCTCCCCAACTTAGCGGACACGGTCGCACCCTTACGAGAATTTTGCAATTTAAAACTGAAGAAGGAGTTATTAGCTTTGGTGTTTGGGCTTATACATTTCAGGGAACACCTTGATGGGCAACGTTTTGCAGTCTTTACATATCACAAGGCCCTAGTGTATTTGAACACTCAGCTTAAACTTAATCCGATGTCACAGAGATGGCACCATATCATCGCACCGTTCAACTTCATACCAGGGAAGTCGAACGTGTTAACAGACATGTTGAGCAATAGTGATGGTGCGGTCTGAGGGTAGAATGACTAAGGCGATGCAGCCGCAGTTTGGACCACATGGGGTTAAGGCTAGAGTCCGTCAGCGATATGAGTTGGCTAATAGGGACGGCTCCGCCCATCCAGAATTCAAAGACAAACCAGTACGTGTTGAACTCCTCCGCTTAGTACATCGCAGCACAGACTCACCACCTAATGATGAGTTGTGGGCGGAAAGCGAAGTTGAGTTTCGCCATATTAGTACACCCCGTACGAATGATGATACTGGGAAGATGGAATACTTGGTGAAATGGCGCAAAGGAGACCCTACGTGGGAAACAGCGGATGCATTTAACGATGCCAACGACATAGTGGGCTACCATAAGGCCTCGCAGACACGGTCACGTAAACGCCAAGGTACACAACTCTAATACTTTATACTAGAGTTTATCTACTAGATACGACGGTGCGCTCGAGCCGTGTACTTCGAGCCCTCTAGCTCTCAGATATTAAATGCCAGCACACTGCTCTAGCTCTCAGAGGAAAGATGCCAGCACCTTGCTCTAGTTCTCAGATGATAAATGCCAGCAACCAACTTTATATGTGTATTCCTTCTATGATCTCTAAACCTGGCACACTACTGTTTTGTAGTGCTTCAGCTTTTTTGGGGGGGATGTTGAGGTCGGAATACACCAGGTAGGGTCAAACTTAGGTATATTAGAGTTTATCAGAAGGATCTGATAAACTTAGTTTTACCGATTAATAGAATCGGCACATGACTCATCAATTAGAAAGTCATCGATTATAAAATCGGCACATGACTCATTAATTAGAGGAGTCAGTGATTTTTAAAATTGCTATTAAAAAAATAACGTCTCGCTCGAGGAAGAACGTTGAGATACAAATACCGTAGCGTGTACTCACGACATCGATTTCGTTTCAAGAAGCCAATGCTTTTATCGTACGCATACACGAACAGGACTTGACAGAAATGTATTGGCATGCATATAGTTCAAGCCTTCAGTACCTTTTGCAATACAGGTTCGTGAATTTGAACGCAAAGTTGAATTCATAGAGATGCTACAGTATGAGAATCCGCTACAGGTTTACCGCAATTGTGGTGGGCTTAAACATACACGTCAAGCTGAGCGGGGCGGGTGCGTACACCGCGCCACCCTTCGTATGCATCCAAACTAGCGAGATTACTCGTCTGAACAGATGCGTGATGTACAAAGCAGAAGAATATCGTCGGGGAGGGAGGTTCTCGTTTACGATCACACTTGCGTACGGATGCGAACACACGAGCTAACCCACACGCGCCACCAACATTGTATCCTCGGGTTCGTTATCGACTTTTTGCGCAGAACCTTCCTCCGGGACTAGGACATGCAAATTACTGTCCTAAAGATCATTAAACACCTGCACCATCCAACACGGGTCCCCTTAGACAATCTGGCGGGGCTACTATACGACGTATGTCGGGTACAAGCATTTCGACGAGTGCGTCGCAAGCGTCAGGAAACAACTTCTGCCTTCACGTTAGCTTAATAGACAAGATTCGAACTCGCAATCTTTCCGGTTTTACGCTCGTCCCACGAATAGTCCTCAACCAGCTGTCGCATAGCGACCGCCGCCCCTGCCGACGCATGGCCCACTTTCCTGCGCCGAGGACTAATATATATTTTTCTCTTCCGCGGCGCCACTGGCGAGCCACCTCGACCCAGGCCAATTATAGTCTCCACCCCTTGGCACAGGGACATTCGTGTCATTGAGCCACTACTACCGATTAAGCATTTGTAGCACCACAATCATGCTATTGTTCGCCCACATCAGCACCCATTCGGGGTCTCTGAGCTGATCGATGCCAATCAGCACATCACACCCCATTATTTTTTTGCGGGACCACATGGAACTGCTCTTTCGCAAGGGAAAGCTATCCTGATTCACCAGCAGGTGGGCTTCCAACCGCCTATGCGATACCAAATGGGAAGGATCCAGGTTTCCCATACCATCCAATCCGCTCAACTGCGGCCCGTCATACGGCTCATCAGCTATCCGCCGCAGCGAATCACTCGTAATGAGGCTATACATGCTACCAGAATCGACATTCGGCCACACTATATTTGTCGTCAGCAGCATGGGGACCCCCGTGCCCTTGTAATTGCGTCCGTTGTCTTTCCTTGACCCCTTCAGTGAGTTACACTGATCTGGCGTATGCACACTTGTCTTGCACAAGTAGCACCAAAGCTGGCACTCAGGCCCCTGACTTCTATTACTCTCATTCTCTCTACCCCGAGACAACGAACGTGAACGGGACTGTTCGCGAGAATCGCGACTCCAGTCGACTCGCGCCTATCCCTACCTTGCCATCGGTTTCACTCGTCCTTATTAGCATCCCCTCTATCCGAGTTGTACCCTCGGTCTCCCGAATAAGGGTTCCACTCATTCCCTTAATGCCAATTGCCCCACTTCGACCTGTCGAGGTTTGCATCACAGTACAGAATCACTACCGCCATAGAGCCTTAGTCACGCGCTGATTCCACTCTCCGTGTCCTTGTGGCGAAGGCGGGAGCTGCACCCCACCACGAAGCAGACACTTCTTGCTTTTCTGGATCGTATACACATACGCTCTCCGCTTAGCCGATGTCCAACATTTAAAAGCAGCTGGGTACCGATACCCTTTGGACAAGGCGTGTCAAACGGGTTCAAGTTCGGCTTTGCCCTATCACCTTTCAGCTGCTGCTGCTGCTACGGCTGACGGCTACCGCCTGTCAAACCCTGCGCACCCGAGCCAGGGTACGTCAGGATTATTCCATTGCATTGTACGTATATATTACGTGGCAATATCAAAACTTATAGATCGTCCTCAATACCGTATAGGCAACGTTGCCGGTTGGAGGATATTCAAGGACATTGTTCAAGAATTTTAGTACAATCTCACGCTGGGAGAGAAGGCAGCGCTCAATCTTCCCATCCAATATTGCCAAGATAGTATGGTTTTGCTCGCGACAGTTGGCGTACCGCGTGCAAAAACGATTTACTTCCGCCGCAAGAAAGTCCCGCGCCGCCGCTCCAGCAATCTCCGCTGCTCTTAAGTCAACCACTTTCGTCTTTACTACCTCCACTACTGGTTTAACCACCTCAGCCCCTCCCAAGTTAGACAAATATTGAGCACGTAAAACCTGCTCCAACTGACGCATAGTCGCCGTCTTCTTCACTGCCCATGCCACCCGCTTCGCCTCCTTCCTCTTCTCTGCCACGGTCTTCGGTCCTCTTTTCTTCAGGCCCTGCATCTCCACAACATCGTCACTAGTCTCACTAACTGCCCTGGCCATGCCCCCACCTACCATAGATGGCTGGGTTTCCTTGCGGCTTATATAACTCCACAACTGGAGTTATATCCTGGTAAGCCGTTAAACGCTCCTGCATTGCCAACATGTACTCAGCTGCAGGTGCTGCAAGTTCCGTATCCACAGCCTCATCACTAGTCTCACTAACTACCCTGGCCACGCCCCCACCTACCACAGATGGCTGGGTTTCCTGCGGCTCATCTAACTCCACAACTGGAGTTCTATACTGATAAGCCGTTAAACGCTTATGCATTGCCAACATGTACTCAGCTACAGACGCTGAAAGTTCCGTCTCCACAGGCTCATCAGTAGTCTCACTAACTACCCTGGACATGCCTCCACCTACCACAGATGGCTGGGTTTCTTCCGGCTCATTTCTAACTCCACTACTGGAGTTATATCCTGGTAAGAACGCACTGAGTCGGAGACA
>NW_014040549.1:109361-123124 GCF_001186125.1 Sphaeroforma arctica JP610
GTTCTCCGACTAGTGCGTTCTATATATATATATATACATATTACGACTAAGCTGACTTTGTCATTCTGAAAGCCTATGGTGGTGGGTTTATGCAAATTAATACTTCTCTCTTCGACCGTATACCAATAACCTCTGTGTAGTCCTGTCAGTACATCTGCTCAGAGGAAATTCTTGCTATATATTTTCCATGTGTATCCAGATATCAATATTCATCGAAATGACTAGCCTATTTTGTCAACCGCAACAATACTAATTTTCCTATCAAGGAACTTGAGTCACGAACAGGTCATAACTGTATTGTACCGCCAACTAAGAAAATATCAGATATCGACCTGCGGCGGGAAGTTAGTCAGTAGCATACAGCCCGTGTTTAATTCAAAGCGTTGACAGAAGTGGTCCTAAATACGTTTATCACGCTCGAAAGTCACATCGCACAGCAATAAACGGTCTTAGCGAAGCGCTGCTGTAAAAATACTGGCTGAACGACGAATGGCGCAAGGCGATCCATAGTAGTCCGCCCACATTTCTGATTGCCGCTCTAGCAAATGTAGTAAGAAGCGACAGACCAGAAAGCTCTTCCGTGGGTTTGTCGCCAAGCCAATTGCTATTAACACTGGCACACTACGAAGCTCATTTTCCATTCTGGGCATATTTCCACCGCGTATATTATTGCCATCTCATCTCGCAACAAATCTATTGTTATACACGCGTGATATTGTCAGTGCCTATCACCACCCACAACTTCACTAACAATATCAGCATAATTCTATATGGACCTGTTCCCCTTGCCTTACGTGGCCCATTCAGTTGCACATATGATTACATTGCACACAAACTGGGAATTGATTCCCTTCTAATAGATTCAAATATCGTTCTAACACCTCATCCTTTAGCACTCTAGCTAATGAAGTACGAGCTCCGCAGAGTACAGTCATGTGAATACATAATATCATTCTTGTCGACAACCACTATTTTTAATTTATAAATGCCATGCAGCACGAAGTGTATTTACCGGGGTAGTAAATATTTACATATTGTTTGTTCAGACCTAACATAAAAACAAAAAAAATTGCCCATCGGGGAATCGAACCCCGCCCTCATGCGTGAAAAGCATATATCCTAGCCGATAGACGAATGGGCGATGTTTCATGTTCGATATTTGCGTATATATATATTGTGATTTCAACTAATTGATGCACACTGTAAGTTATTTTTGAAAATATATCGCTTGGACGAGCACATAGCCTTCTGTTTCAGAAGGCTATTTATGGGACGAGCCACATTTTTACATTATCTCGTGCACATACAATTTAGAGAGATCAATTTAGAGAGATACTTATATTTTTTTCAACACAGTACAAATTTGAACAGCTTTTGGCAGTCAATCTCTTGTCATAACGCCGCTTATCTGAGACATTTTAACTAACAAATTTTGACTTCGGACCACTTGCCAATTTCTCTACCGCAATTTTTGGGTTGTATTTTATAATTTTTTTTGAATGGTATAAATGGGAACATTCAGAACTTTTTGAATGTTCGCGTATGTATTTGCTATACTCTCTATGCATACTTTAGATCATTCTCCGAATGGGGAAAAAAAGGAAAAAAGGAAAAGAGGAAACCTGCCTTATTAAGCCATACAAATCAAATTCATCGTTCCTTCCCGAACCTTGCGTAGTTCTAAAGGGTTACCAGGCTTCCAATTTAATATCAATGCTTTAATATCAATATTTCAATACAACGATAAGGATATACGCGACTTCAGAAACGACTTCGAGTGGTCATTTATGCAAACCTCTGGATATAATTTACACCTAAACAGTAATAAAAAAATGAAGTCCTGGTATAATGATGAGTGACAAAACCGATTGAACTTGCTTGGTTCCTGTCGTTTTTTAACCTTCAAAAATACCCTATATGCCCTTTCTCGACAAATTTGAACAGCTCCTATGTATTTCCCCATTCAAATTGCGCCTCCCTGTATTTGTCGCGAAAGATATGCTTCGTGATATTGGCAGTATAATTTATGAATCTAGTAGCAGTGAAAGAAATAATCATATTCGACATATATTATGTCTCGTATAGCCCATTCGTCTATCGGCTAGGATATATGCTTTTCACGCATGAGGGCGGGGTTCGATTCCCCGATGGGCAAGTATTTTATGCTTGGCTATTTGAACAAGTTAGACGACACATTTTCGAGCCTTGATTTGCCCCGATGGACTGTGGCCATATTCAATTTCCTAATTTCCCAATTCTTTAAGGCCAATTTCGAGGAACGGGTGACCATATCCTATTTAACTCCGTTCTTGAGGTGTAGTACAAGCAGAGATCAAGTAATCAAAAGCGGACTCTGTTCATGATATAAAACAAGTCCATCGGGGCAAATCAAGGCTCGAAAATGTGTCGTCTAATTTGTTCAGACAGCCAAACATAAAATATTTGCCCATCGGGGAATCTGAATAGCTATAGCTATATATATATATATGTTTCAAATTAAAATAGGCGCTACAGTCGCCACCTCCATCATTGCACGTGTCGCTCACGACCACAAAAAAAGTTATGATTGGTCGCGACAACGACACTACTTTATTGAATGAACTCTCACTCTCATAGTGTCCGAGAAGCCCCCCAAAACCGATATATTCAGCTTCAGCCTTCAGATCGTTGTCCATGCTGGCACGGGCATGGCATAGTATGTTTACTTGACCAGCTTAAATAGCATCTTACATGCTCATGAACTGCCAAATCGGACCCATATACAGCACTATTCGAGCGCACTTAGAATCAGATACACAGCCCAGGCTCCGGGGTCAGGAATACCCTTGAGATCGTGTGTGTCTCCCAAGTACGCGGCCCGACCATCGGTAGCGGTTGACATTTCTTTTGTCGATTCCGCTCCAGCTTTTGCTGCCTGTAAGTGTGCGCGTGCGGATTACGCAAATATTGGGGTTGAAAACTTGTGTGGTATTGGCTGAAGGGTATGGGCTCTCATAGTGAATAGCGCAGAAGTGATGAACCGCATGTCCTTTTTAGAATTGAGCATACGGTGCTGTGAGATTTAGATGTTATACAAATGTGATCATAGATGAAAACATGATCCTCTCCACACATGTATACTCATCCACTTTTTTCAGCTAGCATTAACCGTGATACAACAAGCACATGTTCACCGCAGAGGCACCACACCACTCGTGCACTATCTCCATATTCAAAACTGCATGCAAGATGTATTATTCACGAACCTTAGCCATGCCATTGATTCCTTCCGAAGCGGCCTCAGACGCAGGGACGAGGGCATCCACCAGTGTGCGAGACCCCACCTTTGCCCGACCGTGTTTTGTGATGCTATCGCAACCAGCTGCGAAATAGGAATATATACTTGTCAATACAAATGGTTGGATATGATACAAGCATACACTTTATTGTTTAACTGTATTTAGCTACATTGTTCTGGGATTGTCATGTTTTAATCCCAAAAAATATCAATACACCAAATTTAACGAAGATAGACATCACAACCACCGTACATCCATTGTGCGCGTCCTAAATTCGACTGGCTAAAATGACATCCCTGCAATTTCACTTACACAATACAAACCTCAAGTGTCCTAAGATCATGCTTGTGAGCGGTGAGAACGCATATAAACTATGTTCTAAAACGATACCTAGAAGATAGCGTGAACATGAATACCTTGAAACCCTGTGGCGAGTGCACCATCCGATCCATTCTCCTGAATAGCTGCAGCAGCAGCACTGAAGAAAATAGCAGACAGCACTCCAATCGTACCACCCACAGATCGACTTATGGTTGTTGCTACACCCTGATTACGTTGCCAAAGTGAATGAGTACACTATAGCCTTTCGCGTACTTATAAAGCTTTTATAAGAATTAACTGATACAAGGATAGCGGTATATATTGTACAAAAATACAAATATTTGTAGCTCAATGCAGTTTCTTGATACGAACTGGATTGCATTTGCATTGGATGTTTTATGTATATACATGCAGACGTACTATCTATATGAAGTGGTCAAAATTCACGCCGGCTCTTGTGTGTGAAGTGCTGTAGAATAACTTTAACTTGGCATGGAATTAGCAGAAACAAACTGTCATGCCATCATATAGCAAATGTAAATTCATTGCATGTAATATATTCATAATATTACATATAATTGTATTGAAGTAGAACGCAATGTATTAAAAAAAAACAAACTATACATATACATACATACACGCCAGAATACCAATATTCACTACATACGTTACACAAAGCCGCCGGACCGTCCAAATACGAGTCCAAATCCTTGAGAACTGCTTTTGCACCTTTGCTGATACTTTCGCCACAATCTCCATCTCCGCACTGTCGAAGTGATAACACATGTGTGAGAACGTTTGCCAGTTAACAAGCTCCTGATACAGTCTTCGAAACATATTTTACCTGACTAGTAACATTAAAATTATGGATTGTTAAATTAGGATTTGTGTGCCACTATCATCACGTGATGTCGATCGGGAGATATGGTGTAATAGCTGGGGAGGAAAAGTCAGCAAAATATCCATGACACAAGTCAAATAGGCTCGTTACGACCAAAGAAAAAACGAAGCACATACCATTCCAGACACACTGCGACGCGAGTTTTCGCCACTTGCATCTGATCCGAAAGTCACTAACAGAGACCCAAAAACTAATTACATTTGTCCATAATTTGAGCATTACCAACACACTGGCTCCCTTTGCGTGTTTCACCTAACATTCATCTAGTGCGAAAGTCGATAAGAGGGGCCTAGAGTCTAATTACATCTGACAACAATTTAAAGTACATAAATATATGTATATATAAATATATATAACTGCAAATTTTTAAAGGTATTTATGTGCACTTACGATTGTATCCCACTTTGTGAGCTGGGCCTCGTTCTCGATCAAGCTGTGCATAGCACGCTCTATCTTCGCCTTAATGTCGCTGTTGAGCTTATCTGCTGACGAATTCTCCGCCGCAAACTCGGACGCCTTGTGTTCGTGCAGTGCCTTCGCGTTGGAGCTTTGGAATTTCTTATACTGTCGGACTGTGCGTAGCGCAAAATAATTAATTTCGGTAACGAATCGGAATGTTATAGTAGATATATATATATAACATTTAAGCACCCAAAATAACCTTACCCTTTTTCGGGGTTGACTGATTCTGCCGTCACACAAGTCCAGCTTAATGTCTAATGTGCTCAAAACTATGAGAGGACAACAAGTCCGGCATATTTGTTTAGTGATTTGTCTGTCATAGCTACATGATATACAGACGTACCACCAAATACATAAGTGCTAACTAAATAGAAGTACACACACGAGCTATCCACTCCTTGACTTAGCTTCAAGTGCTTGCGCTCGCAGAGCGAGTTGATACAGAAGATACACCTATCGAGACAAGCAACTAGCACGGCCTCTACCATTTGTGACAACTGGGAAAAAAAACACTCGGGGAGTTCACCTAGCTTTAGATACACACATACCATTGGATGTGAACAGATACAAACAATATTAGACATACCAGGTACCCATCCAACGGCATTCGTTTCAGCTTCTAGCGCTTTCGTCCACGTGGGATCACAGATACGCAGTAAACTGATACTAAAGCCACACATATCCAGACTGGTGACTAGCGCACCCTCTACCACGTGACTGACAGAAATAGAGGCGTCCGTTAGCTGCCTCGATACCTCACCGAAAAGATATGTCATCTCTACGCGCGACACTGACCCCAAATTGTTGATCAGCAGGCAGAAATCCTAAGAATAGTGAAGGTATGTACACACGTTATCTTGATCGCAAATCATTAACTCGGGAGTTTGAATTTAGAACACAATTTCAAAAGAGACTCACACATCTAAATAAATCACAAAATACTATTTAGATTTAACAGACGTACAAATTTAGTAGTACAACTCAGCAGAGAAAACGAACTCAATTACAGATTGTTAATCCATACCAATAAAGACCGTAAAGAAAATCCCAGATGATATGGCTTGTAAATATATAGTGGTAATTATGAAGAATATGCTAATTATTATTCCTCAATACTTCAGCAGCCTCGCTACACCGCTCACTAATTCCTTTGCTGTAGCTCAAAGTACCACAACATAACATATCGTAATAAAATATAGAACAACAAACAGACACAAGCGGACATCGACACCACACATACCAAAAATAAAACGTACATACGCCGCCAAGTAACATGGGAATGAGCAAAGAACACCGTCAGTACCATGCTTCTTGACCACCTTTTTCAGTAGCGACTGGAGCAGACCAGATCAAAATCTGGATCTCGTGTTCAGCATAGGGATAAACAATCAAAGGTACTATCATAATTGGGGTTTGACTACCGACCCATGTTCACAAACGTACATGTATAAGCGTATCCGCAACGAAACAACATACGTCCTTGCTATCGCCTACTACTTTCAATAGCGGCGTCAGCATACGCGCCACTATATCCTTGGCTGATTCTAAATCGACTGTCTCTCTCCCGGCTTCGCCATGAATACCAAGACCTACAACAAGAAATCAATTCCAATAAGGGACATAGATTTTGTGTAAATATACACGCACAATTTACGTTCGTGTCTCGCAGTCTAGGCTAACATTCATATACTGGACGTTCATAAAATACAACATACCAACCCAACTATTTGATGCAATATATTGAGGCATGTTCAAACACATAATCGATCGGAACTACGAAGCAAAACGTTAAACAATATTACATTTACTAATATGTGCATGAATACCTACCGAGTTCGTACACATTGCCATCTAAGCGTTCGTCTCTTGTATCACGCCCAGGGATGGTGCAGGTGGTTAAGGCAGCACCAATGGACCGAACTGAATTGGCAGCTTTTTCCGCATTCGCTTTCACTTCATCGAGAGAAGCTGTCACAGGTGTACAATGAATTTTCGCGTGAAAAAGTGTTGCAGTTCTAAACATCAACTACAAACGCATCTCATATAAGATGACTGGATGGCCGGGAGCGACCTACCAAAGTTGTGTACGTGTGAGCGATGCACAATGACTACAGTCGATACGATTATGAGCGACGATGGACATAATTAATAACCACAGTCGGTAGCGCTGGGTCTGACCACAGATGACTTCCTTCAGATACAGCTACATACTCGCGTCCATAAGTCATACCAACAACCACAGGCCTATCACATATGATCGACAAATTATAAGTTCACACTACAACCTTACTAGTTCGACATCATTTAGATAGGCATACATATAAAAAACAGGTACATTCGTACATCCATACCTCCTGTGGCTGCGTAGTAGGATGCCACCTTGTGCACCAAACATGTGCCAGCGATACCACGTGGTTGCGGCACACCGTCTAACGCCACATCGTCTTCAACAGTCACCACCTGCGCAAAGTGGTCAGTTAAGTTATCAACCTGGTACATAATATATAAGTGCAGTGAACTAGAGCGGAACACTGTACTGGTGTGTATCACTATTACACAACAGCTATTAAAAGACTCAGCATTTTGATGTTCTGTTTATTTGATTGAAATATTCGTTACATGCTTGTATTTCAACTCTTTTTCTTTCCTGTCAATCTGGCGTACACTGTAGGCATACATACGAACCCTACTCTACACATGGGGTCAAGAAAAAAACAAAACAAGATGGACTATTGCCAATAAAAGCATAAGATAAGCCTGCCCTTATTTTTAGTGCGGAATCGTACTGATTAAACATCTGAAGCACGTAGGATATGCTAGCATCGCATCGAAGTGAGACACGCCTTTTTACACGATTCCTGCCCTATATAGCAACAAGTTTAATTTAACCGATACTAATATTTCTGCACACACCTCTACTTTTTTCTGGTATAAAGCACGGGCTCGCTCAGCGGCCAAACCAAAGTTCAGACGGTCGCCAGTGTAGTTCTTGACAATCAGCAAGCACCCTGATTTTATGTGATTTATTGAATATACACGCACCTAATTAGCCTATAACCATGCAACTCTAATTTTCTGTAGTGTCGATTAACTGACCTGCAAACGCCATACATATGAAATACGTTTGGAAAGTTCTGCTCCGGAATTTTACAACCAGCTTGTAATTAAAATGGGACGTATATGTACAAAAATGTCTTTGTTATCAATTTGTGCACCTTGAGTTCATTACAACCAGCACGCACACACATGCACACATGGAATGCCATAACAAAGAAATTGCAATAAATCCTGCACATGCAGATCGAGGGTCTCATTTTCGATAGGTATATACTGAAGCGCATGTGGTGGTGACGTAAACAGAATTTTCATTAGCGTGCTATCACTTGTGAGGTTTGGATATACTCTGTCAGACCTGTGGCCATAGATTGACAATCAGCACGTATATTTTGATAGACGCAAGAACGTACATCAATATTCGTCTCTATTCTTGGGTATACATCAAGATGCTCATTTTGTACCTCGCCAGTACACATGGAAACTAATTGACTTGTACGTCGACTTCATCTGCAACCATTTGGAAAATCAACTGCAAGACTGCTAACACGTTTGTATGCGAAAGCATAATCGAGCACAAATACAGTATCTTCAACTGTACACATTGAATTCGTATACATCATCACTCTGGTACGGATATTTGCTTTGCCACTCTATCACACCAATAATATTTTCATGAGCAATACACATTCGATGAGACTTGTGCATACATACATTCGCACTAGTGTATGACAATACATACCTCCCTCCCCAGTCACCGCCAATATGGCCTGTAACACAGCCTCCACAGTCGGCGATGCAAAGACTGTGAGCATAGATGAAAGAGCGGTTGTCAGAAAGTGTAGGTACAGAATTCATTTAGTCCACGGATAAAAACAAATTTAAGAAATCGCTCGATGCAATACCCTTAAGGAGTGTAAAGGTAATGACTATCTCAGTACATATACCGGTTATACACGTATGATATGTAGGAAATTATCGAATCATTTGATTGTCCACCTTCGTGTTGGTTTAGTGTTCTATGATAAAAATCTAATGATCGATGCTAGCATGAGTGATGATATACTTTATCCTTTGACTTTCTCATCGCAGCACCCCACCGTTCTATCGAAATCGAGCATATTCATAGACAAAAAAAACATCATTCAAGTTCATAAACTCGAGGGTTTCCAGAGCTGATGTTGTGGTTTTGCGACACTACTGTCAGTTATTCCCGTACTACGAAATATATATGGAGAGAATGAAAATATACAAGTAATGTCAATATATTGTGCCAAACATACATTATTCATCATCCGACAATGTAAAGAATCGACTGAATCAAGCTTGAACCACCACAGGGGCTCACTTAATTGTTCCCCACACAGATGTAACTCTCTCCACTTCTCCCCACACAGGTATGAGTCGCCGCAGCCAACTGAGACTACAATCACACTTCACCAGATATACCCACGAGACAACCCTGAACCACGGTTGCCACAATGTGCCAATAACCTTCCAACTATACAAGTGGGAATATACTCGAATGATACAAAGTGAAACAGACCGTCGCCGCATACAGCCGCGGTGAGGAGAGATGTGCCAACAAAGCCGGCGTGCGCAGGTTCGTGCCCTGATCCTCCACCGGAGATGATTGAGACCTTTCCGCAGTCTATTACCTCCTTCTGATAGTCACTCCTGAAGATGTGAATATACATACGCATGTGTTATTTGCAATATATGTATATAAATATTGCTCGCAGGTACACATACAAACTGCACGTATCACACACAAATAAACACAGTGCTGCAGTCACACAAGAATATCCACACAGATGTAGCCGCACGTGTACGGTCTGTAGGTGTTTTGCAACAGTACGCACAAATTGATATGTCGTATACAATACGCTCAAAACTATCGCATCATTTGCTATATTCGAAGGATACCTCGAGACCACCTTACAGCTGCACTACAATGTATAAAAGTCATCTACCTATATTCGAGGTTATATGATCCTAATCATATCTCTATTAAAAGTAGAATGGTACTATAGATCTATTGGCATCATTTTTAGTCATAGCATCAACGAAATACCTTAAAACAACCCTTACAGCCTGTTCATAACCAGCTAAGCGTGTCAACTGGCCGCTCGAAAGTTCTATGAGTCCATCAATAGCGCCTTCCACCAGTTCCTGTCCTGGTGCATTCACAAACGACTTTGCTAAAGACATGATTATTTACTTAAAAAACGTATGTCTGTTCAAATTCGTACGATATCTTGCCGTATTTATATTATGTATAAATCAAGTGTATTGTATTTTGATATTTTAAATTTGGGTCGATTGTTTGTGTTCGACAATTCGATGTCGGTGTTTTACCATGTGAAAATGTAGTAGTAGTTTGGTGTACGACTGTACGTAGACTGTAGGATTGTAGGGTCTATCCGTGATTATTCCAGATTTCGTCGAATCATACGCGTTCACAATAGTTACTCATTTCATCCCTCCCAAGAAATACGCCCTAATATGGTAATATAAATAAATAGATATGTCGGTCACAATCACATTCAGTCATACAGTCATACACACACAACAAGGAGAGAAGTTCACAAGTGACACAACTGAGTGAACTGACAAACTCAGTTGTCGTGAACACCTAGTCACCTACACTGTACAGTCTGTACTCCGTAGTCTCTGCACTCTGTACACAGTTGTCTGAATTTTAAATTCTTGCTGATCCACTATCCGGGAACCAGGACTCCAGGACTGTCAGGTCACTCAGGACTGGAGTTACACTCAGGAATCAGAAGTCAGGACCAACCCCTATATTCAAAACTTCAAACACGCGTCGTTGACTCTCGTTGGTCGTTGGTGTCATTCTTGGCCCCCTGGCCCTGGGTCCTCCTGGTTGTTTTTGTTTTTGTTTTTTAAAAATATGGGCTACAGTATAAACAATTATTTTTTAAATATGTATAATTGTATATGTGTGTAAACAATGTATGATATTTAAAAATTATTTAGAAGGTTTGTGCCTATAAAAACTTTAAAAATTTAAAAAAAAACTCTCTCTACTACTCTAAGATATAAGAGTATGTAGTATCCGCTCTCCCTCTCTACTGCTCAGTGCTCTACTCTACTCTCTCTAGTCTACTCTACTCTCTCTAGTAGTAGAGAGTATGTACTTTGTAGAGAGATAAAGTCAGATTATAGTGATTGGTGCAGATGTGCAGTTGCCTTTTTTTTAAAGAAGTCTTTTTAAAAAACGTGAATTACACACCGAAAAAAAATGTTTTCGCGAAATCGGATTGCACGGTGGGATTAGGCTGGATGGAAGCCATAACTGCACTAAAAAAATCGTCCACTTTTGTAGTGGCCATATGGACCTGGGTCCTGGGGTGGCCAATATTTGATATATGGATCTGAGGGCTAGGGCGGCCAATATATGAACCTGGGGCGGCCAACTTTGACACTGCCCATGCCCACATGTCTCAAAACTGAAGATGTCTTTTGATAGTAGAAGACTGTCAAATAGAAAAGGTAACATGATACAATGCGAGATCTATCCGTATACAATGGACTATTTTTTAATTAAAGCTGTCTCCGGGGTATAATAAATAGTAAAACAGTACCTGAACTTCGAATGGCTCATTTATTATTAGCCATCTCGGCGGTGACTATTTCATATCCATTCTCAGGTACACGTCGATGAGAAATATACTTCTTTTTTACAAACTCTGCAAGCTGCAGAGTAAGACTCTTGTCATAGCAATCGAGGTAACGATAGGTACTCCTCACAAAGTGTCTGATTGTATCCAGTTTAACATTATTCAGAGCTTCGATGACATGTTTATGAAGGCCTGCTCACGTATCATCGCTCGGCCCCAATATCGCTCGATGGGTTTGTACTCTCAATTGAACTTCGGAAGAAATACGCTTATGTAATATCAATACTACTGGGCTGCTCTGAACTTAATATCAATACTACTGTGATTGCTGCACTGAACTCAAAGATAGCGTTAATGTGCGTGTCACACACATATATATATGTTTTTCGACCTGAAGAAATATTAATATCAATATTTTGCCAGTTCGACAGATCTTATAAATTGCCGGGCTTGTCGATTTCTGGCCTCAAAAGTCCAAAATTCGAACTGGAAGGGTGAATACTTAAAAAAAAACGGCCAATATTTTCCGAATCAGCCAGAATCAGGTTTTGAAACAGGTGCAATATAAAAAATGTGTCCGGGTGATATTTCAGATCATGTCTCCCTGAGCATTTTCCGCTATCAAACTCTCGAATCGGGTCATTATTTCGCGCACTGTCATTTGGTCGACTCTCTTTTTTTGTTTTAACAAGGGCAACAGTAATATTTTGACTTTTATAAAGAAATAGAGAGTTTCTAAAAAGTCACAACTCTCTATGTGATAATTTTAGGAGGCTATGTACAAGCTCTTTCATTTATAAAAGACAAATTTATATATATTTACTTGACTTCTCAGGTTCTCGAGTCTCGAATCCGGAATCTCGTTTATAATTTAAAAAAATATACATACACACAAGAAGAAGGCTATGCACAAACGTGACGAACATACCAATCCCTTTGATCTGAGCACATGCACTCACCAGAGTGACCACTGACCAGAGGTAGTCGATTGTAAAATTTTAAAACAAATAAAACGTTGCACAATTGTTATAGACCAATAAAAATAAAACTGATACTACGAAAATATCTGTCTCCTGTACAACCCTGCTTACAACTTGATATAGACCAATAGAATCCAATAGAGACTTCTTTACCATCGAAAATATCGGCCGTTTTTCAAAATGTGCGAGACTTAGATATTTAGTCTGTAGACTGGACAATGTACAGTGTTAAAAGTGTAAACTGTAAAGTGTACAATGCTGAATGCCTGCAGTCCTGCAGATGCTCTACTAAAGACACCATGTGTAGAGCCTGACAGGCTGACAGTCTGTGCCCTGTATAGTGTAGTGGGCAGACGCCAGACGGTGCGGACAGCCGGGTCACTAAATAGTAAAATGAGTGCAGGAAGTATGGAATATGCTCTTTGTAAAAATTGCCTACGCACTGGCGCCAACTGCGGCATTGAGTGGCGCGGCCATAAAAGCTATGTACTATAAATATAAATACGGCCCTGCGCCCTGCGGCCTCCGGCGAATCGGTTACATCATGGATCTATGTATTAGTGACAAGACTGACACTCAGACAGTGTGTAGTAACTGCTGTGTATGAGTATAGGGATAATATTATTTATTTCAAAAATGGCAAGTATGTATGATACAATGTATGAACATATGGTATGGCTCTCATAGTCGCTGTAGTGGTTCAGGAAAGATTGATGAGAAGAAGTGGTCAGTAAATTTCCGTTTGAAGCTTGGGCCAAGTGAGTCGACAATGGAAGATACTGAGTCAATTCGGGCCGGTGTTGACAAAATACTGTTACTATCGAATGTTCCATATATTCGCTTGCTGACCTACTAAGTAGAGTACCCAACTCTGTGGTACGGATCGGGTCTGCACCGTGTAGTGCCGCGGAATGGGTTAGTGCAGAGTACGAAATACCGAGAAGGACCAGGTTATTCGTCATAATCCGGTCGAGAAGCGAGGATGGGGGTAAGCCAATGCCGCATCAGACCACGGATGAATTCGGTATGTGTTGGCTGGCCTGGATCGGAAGTATCATCGTCGGGACCAACAAGCGCGATGATTTGGTTTGAACCGATATTTGGAAGTAGTATTTCAACAGCG
>NW_014040549.1:126843-127588 GCF_001186125.1 Sphaeroforma arctica JP610
AATGTATATATGTGTACTGCGCGCTACTCTACGGAACAATTTGTAACGGCAAACATTTGTATAGTACTTTAGTCCCGTAAAGTTTATACGGGACTAAAACATACTCTAGGGAAAATTTCTAGACACCCTGCTTTCCATTGCTTATATATTCGTAAACAGTAACGATCACGCACAAAAATATCTTCCGCTCTCTTCGCATGCTACACACTTGTACAGAACGGCTTGAAACACTATATGTATGGACAGAGAAGGGTCCTAGTAATCGAATATTCAGTTTTATATCACTAACAGTGATATATTAGCACTTTGTACATATATTACTACGCATGATCTGCAGTCAATCACAGGTTAGATTATATGTGTGATATCGATCACTTATGACTACGAATTCGTAATGGATGCTACAGAAACTCTCTCGATTAGAATAAAATAGGCAGAGAAATATGCAAGCAGAACGGACGACAGGGGAGTGCGAATTGAGAACTCTGATGTAGAAGGTATATATATATATATATATATATATATATATATATATATATATATATATTAGTGTGTGTGTGTGTGTGTGTGTATGTATGTATGTATATATATATATATACATTTATATACATACATATATGTAAGTATGTATGTATATATGAATATATGTATGAATGTATATATGTATGTGTGTGTGTATGTATTAATATATGTACGTCGATATATATGTGTTTATGTATGTGTATATGTACGTATGTATGCTTGC
>NW_014040549.1:129488-133472 GCF_001186125.1 Sphaeroforma arctica JP610
TATATGCGTTGCGTTGATTGATCCTTGTTCAGAAATTTCATGTATATCCGGTCGCTTTGCATTAATGAAAGATATCGAAAGGAGAACACAAACAACTCACCTCATTTTAGCCGATGATAAAACTTCTAAGTGTGATACCATGGCCACAGATGTTAAAATCTCCATGGCCGATGATAGGAGTATCACCACCCAAGCTGTGATAGTTAAGATGTCACAGAAGTACGACATTATAGTCGGAATGAGCGATTTTCTCACTCTGGGCATAACCGTAACTGGTCTACCAAACAACATATATCCATTAAAGGATCAGTCAGACGATAACTGTCTGAATCCATATAAGCCCCCGTCAGATACAGCTAAGGCATTAATACCTGACTTTGCGAACAAAATCATGGATCTGATTCTAGTTAATAAGAAGACAAAGATCACATATCAGCCTTGACTTAACCAAGGTGGACTTTACACAGTTAAAGTGTCCCTCAAGGAACTATGTATCCTGGAGATTCGAGTCTGTGGTAAAAGAACAAGTTGAGAAATGGCTAGCAGATGGAGTGATAGAAATTAACTATCAACAGACGCCAGTTAACTTGGCGCTGCTAGCCGTAGACCAACATAACTCTGACGGATCGTTTAAGAAAGTCAGAGTATGTTTAGATACAAGTCCAATACATAAATCATTGCCGACTCATAGCTTTCACTTACCTCGTATTAACGAGCTACTGCGAAGGATGGAAGGTGCTACAGTATTTACAACTATAGACCTTACACAAGGATACCATCAAATGCAGGTATATGAACCACACCGTAAATACTTTAGCTTTACGTGGAAAGGTAAATAATACCGGTTCAGAGGTTCACCTTTCGGGTTGCACTCTTTACCAGCATTCTTCTAACAAGTACTGGAAGAAATGTTTGCAGACATGTCTAACGTGCAAGTATACATAGATGACATAGTCATCTTTTCCAAAACTAATGGCGAACACGCCGCATTAATCAGACGAGTCCTTAAGAGACTCAACGAGCAAAACTTCAAGATTAACGAGAATAATGTCACTTCGCCATGAGCGAAATACAGCTCCTAAGCTACCGAATATCTGGGGAAGGTATTAAAATCGACCCCGGTAAGGTAGAACACCTGTTAGATTGGCGAACACCAACTACAGGAAGAGATGTTAACAGCATGTGTGGGTTTGTAAACTTCTTTTCAGATGGAGTACCTCACTTGGCTGACTACCTTAATCCTTTTGGACACTTAAAATGTCTTAAAGGCAAACTAGAAGACTTGTGGACTAAAGAGTGTGATGACGCATTTAAAGCGCTCAAACACGCAGTCCAGCAAGCCCCTGTTGTACAGGGACCAGTCGATGGCGTGCCGTTTGAAATAGCAACGGACGCCTCCGACTTAGCCTTAGGAGGAGTATTATATCAGGTTATAGATAGCAAACCTATATATATACAATTCGTTAGTCGGGCAATGAATGCTTCACAGTTGAATTACCTACCTGTGAAACAAGAGTTATTAGCCATAGTGGCAGCTCTAACACACTTCCGAGATTACTTATACGGAACAGCATTTACGCTGATGTGTGATCAGAAATCTCTTCAATATATGAAAGAGATGAAACCCGACTCGCAATTACTGAGTCGCTGGCATGATACAATATCAAAGTTTCATTTTGATATAAAACATCTGCCAGGAATACATAACCATTTACCGGATGTGTTATCACGCTTCGTACCGGACTCTAATAAATCCGTACGTGAGCTACTAGCCACTGACAATCCCAGTGGGTTTAAACTGGCTCAAAAGATATTTGGGCCATATACCATAGATATGTTTGCTGCGCATCATAATGCACAATTATCGAATTACAGGACTTTGAATCATCCTTTGGGAGATGCCTTTCAACTAGACTTCCCCAAACATAATGCGTGGGCTAATCCACCATGGCAGTTAATTGCCCAATTACTAACTCATGTTCATATACATAAAGCTACCATCACGTTGTGTTGCCCATTACGGAGTAAAGATCCGTGGCCCAGTAAATTAATAAGAATGATACAATGCGAGCCAATATATTTAGATAGGGAAGTAGATACTTTCCTATATCAGGGTACCCGAGCTGTCCAGAAGACGCCCTGGAGACATATTATATTATGTCGTATAGGTCCCATTGGAACAACCAAATGGACCCCTTCTGAGACCTTCCTTAACAAGGTCAAAGAATAGGAGATTCCGCTCTACACTAGATTGAACGTTAAGCACTTCAAAAGCAACACAGCACCTGAAGTCTGTGCGCAAGAAATAAAATCTACTAGTGCCACTGTCAAGAAGCGTCAGTCTCTAGCTAGGACTCTGTTTAATAACATAAAGTCCAAGCCCGAAGTCTTTCAGACACTCTTACTAAAGGGATTAATGAAAGATAATCCCGAAGTATATACACATATAATGCGAGTATTAAATAAGTCAAGTGTATCAAACGCAATTGAGCGCACTCATGACACTCATGCAAAAGAAGGACAGGAGTCTGGATACACTGCAGACTTAGAGACCACGCAAGTGGATCCTCAACACCCTACCTTTATACTGGAGGAGCTTAATGATAAAAACATTATTGCTTGGCTGACGCAAAACCATAAGCTGAAGCACCAGAACGTAGTAGACGCACTTAAAGATGCTAAGCGAAATGGGATCGCGCACCCTCAGCTGGCAACTTTAGTTGACAGAATATATCAGTCATGTACAGACTGTGATCTCATTCAGATCAAGCGCTATGGGTTCGCACCACTTAATAGTGTGACCGAAGATGTTCCATGGCGCAGGGTCATCATTGATCTGGTTAACCTGCCCACGTCCAAGCACTCAGGCGACCGTTATGTATGCCACTTCTTTGATGTGGCGTCACGGTTTAACTTGCTCTATCCATTAAAGGATAAGAATACGCAGACCGTGGCAGAATCATGTTGCCAAGTCTTTGCTGACCACGGGTGGCCAGGTATTATGTGCACTGATAACGGTAGTGAGTTCTGCGATGACGTAATGGAATCGCTAGTACTCGTATCAGGCATATGCCATAAGAGAGGTGTGCCATATAAGCCGCAACGCAAGGCGCGAATGAAACGCGCCATAGAAGACTCGAGTTCTTCTTGCGTACTGCATTAACGGATGATGCAGATGATTGGCCGTAACACCTTAAGTGGGTACAACCACAGATGAACGAGTGTGTTGATCCGGTTACAGGAACTACACCCGCTCGCTATTTTTGTGGCAGATATAGTGAGTTACAAATCCCCTTTAACAAGGACGAACCTGATCACCGTGAGCTACCCTGGCTAGAGAAGGTACAACGTATTTATAACGTTGTATATCCTTGCTTGCGAGAAATACGCAATATAGCCTTATTAAAAAGGCGAAAGCGTTGAAACACTACCAAGAAGATAGCAGAGTATCAGGTTGGTGACAGAGTTAACATCCGTCAACGTAATTCCGATGCTAATGTATTAACATTTAAATGGATAGGTCCATATATAATCTCTGTAGCAGACACTAAAAGTGGAACGTACGAGGTAAATAAACCAGATGGTTCTAGTGCGCATAATATAGGCACAAGTCGTATTCCGACTACAGAGATTATACTCGCAAGAAGACATGACTCTAATGCCCCTCTTGATCGTTCTTAACTTAAAGACATTTTATGGAGAACGGATAAGGAAAGCTATACATACTATCGTACACGCTTTATAGACGGTACAATAGCTGAGTTGACTTCAGATGCTTTCGATAATCAAGACGATTTGAAATTTAATCGAAAATGGCATAAACGCCTGCATAAGTCACGAGCTGAAAAAGATAGCATGTTTCCATCGTCTGAAGGCACGGAAGTTAAAACTTATCCGCCTACAGCAATTATCCCGAGCTTTAATGCTCATCCTTTATATATGCTTAAGACACTGAAGCGCAACAAACGTCCAGTCGACCAACAT
>NW_014040549.1:133693-138160 GCF_001186125.1 Sphaeroforma arctica JP610
GCCAACCAGATGTGCCAGTCTAATGAAGGCTAAGTCGGTAATTCTTGATAAGTGGCAAGTTATTGGTTAAGACAAGAACTAAGGACATCAAGAGTATTTTTATTCTTCTTCTAAAGATAGGATTTAATGAGTCTCTCAGATTCGCCCCAACGAAACATACCATAGTTTCTAATAGAGCGACAACGAAACACTAAATAAAATCCCTTCGGCGGAAACAGTACTGAGAGAATTATATATAGGCAATGTCTCAGCCTCACAATCCCTCAGAGTATTGATGTTTTCACGAGGCATACCTAACTTTACTAAAAGTCTCATTTCGTTGATTTACTTTGATATTTTCACGATACTTAGAATTTACCTGCGCGTTTATTTACTATAAGGCGTTAATATCGCCTTATTATACCGAATCTTACACCAAGATTTCTCGCTGACACGACATCACCACCATCGCCGCCTGTTCTTCGTTCTGACACCAACCCCACTCGACCGGTCGATGTTCAAATTTACGACAACTATTATGCTAATCAAGGTCATTGCAGTCGTAAAATGACATTACAACTGGCTAAACGCGACGGCGACAAACTAACATTTCCGCCACCAGTTAATGTTAAAACCGAAAATTGTATGCTTGATAGTATCGATTGGACATAGGCAATGGCATTTCTTGAGTGTACTCCCACCATAGACAGTTTAGGCATTTGTGTATCGAAATCTAATGCGCGACTACCCTGGTTCTTCGGTCCTGATAGGGGGGGGGAGGTGGGGGCGTACTCTACAGTGACTGGAGCAAGCCCGATCCCATTCTCGAAGACGCGTACGCTAACCCCGGCTGGAGCCTCATAAAAGTCATTGTCGAACTCATTTTTCGACTTGGTATTACGCTTACCTTCGTAGTTCCTCTACGACCTTGTGCTACATGATGGACCATGCTTATCAGCCGCATTCGACGACCTCCATACATCATACCAAGCACAGCAAGTCGGTGTACCTTCATGGACATTCCCCCTGGTCCTCATCATGGGCCCTCCTACCACCACTGTTGTCCCAGTTGAACATCTCCAAGCCGCAAATACATATACCTCGCCAATCCTGAATTCGACAAGCATTGCCCTATCTGCACAGAGGGCAAAATAAAAGTCAAAGCAGTCCCACATCATAATCCTGTATCTGTCTATAGACCAGGCAACCGATTTCATGTGGACCTCCAAGGTCCCGTGCCTGAGTGTCATTTCGGATTTCGATATGCACTCAATATGATTTGCGATGGCTCACGCTATGGTCTACATATGCTTCTCAACGACAAGGAAAATATGGCCCCTCATGGTGACAACATTACCAACTCTAAACACCTTGCCAGTGTAAAATCAGCGGGTTCATATAGTAGAAGCACATGTTATCGTATATTATAAACGCATGAACGTCTAAACGCTATTACGTTTATAAAACCTGGTATACGTTGAAACACAATTGTCGATAATTGTATCTGTATAATAATCAAATAATCTAATTATAGATATATTGAATTTACAGAAAACAGACAAACAAATAATCTAATTTGGATATTTGGAATTACAATTGTATACGACAGAGGCCGAGAGACTCTGTTAATATTGATATGATGGTTTTTCTACAAAGATATGTTTTCCATCAGAATATAGGGATACAACACTGGGTGAGTCTCAGGTGGTATTGACACTTGATGACACATGCTGTATTACCAAATACTCTGAGAGCGCGAGATAGCCTACTGAGAAATGGGACATGAAAATGACCCCCCCTAGCCGGCCAACTAGATGTGCCCGTCTATGCCTTCAATGGGATGGAGAGCTAGGTACCATGTGATGGGGTATAGGTACAGACATTTAACTGTACCATCATGGTGTTTTGGATTTCTTTTATTTTTCTTAAGTTGGACTTCGAGTTATTTTATTTGTAATTGCGATTGGGAGGTAGTTTCAAGGCATTGTAGAAGGAAGTACCATGCATTCAATGAAATGAAGTATACTTAGAGTTCTTTTTATTGGTAATTGTGATTGGGAGGTAGTTTCGAGGCATGAAATAATATTGAAGGAAATATCATGCATCCAATGAAATGAAATCTGTTCTTAGTTATTGACACCGAATAAATCTAGACCGAAGTATTGAGTGATTAGAGCGGAACCATATAGATAATAGTCTCAGTCTGACATCCCCCAATCTTTAGCTCAATACCAAGGGTTGAAGCTAAACTTAAATTACATTGTGCAAATTTACTTTGAAATCTTACTTTTCTTTTACGTTAACTTATTGAAACCGATAGTCAGCCTGGTTAGTCTGACTTCTACATACAAGCTACTTTCTCAAAGTAACAATGTTCGATCTAACCCTCCGTACACACCGCAAATGAATGCCAAGGTTGGAAGTAGTCATAAAGTTCTTGAATGTTATAGTCCGTTTATTCCTACTAGGCGCTGGCATGCCCTGTAGACTATGGTCTGATGCTAAGAAATGAGCCGACCGTAATCGCAATGAAACACCCGGCACTGATTCAATTATTCGTACACCATCTGAGATCTTGCACCAAGTGACCCCTACTCGGTATTATCGTGCTCGATTCGGCTGCGTTGCTCTATACAATATGGAAGGCAAACGCAAAGACAAGCACAAATATGGCACTCAATGTCATCACGGTGTACTAGTCGGACGAAGCGCCACAGGCACTGAGGACACATATTTTTATCCAAAGTCTTGAGACGCAACGCAGAATATCATCACGCAATGTTCAGTTTCTCTCTGACGATAAACCACAGTGGTCAGCTAATGGAAAAGAGCGACTCGATCCAATACTCTCCAAAGTCATGCCATACAATCGGATTGGCATACTCAGGCGACCGTTCCCACTGTGATTGTTCCTCATGTCTTAGACACGCCTCCTTCTGGCTTTCTATTCCTCAAACTCCGGTTACCACCACGGCAATATTTCTCAACACAGCCTGCGGCGCCCACCGTAATTATATCTCTACCACCTACTCCGATGCCTATCATTCCACCGATGCCACCAGCTACCCTTTGCTTCCAGACAATAATCAGCATTCTGATTCCAAACCTGATCTTTCTCTTGTCGCAAATAAGCACTCTACGGAATTACCCGATATTATTGATTTGTCTGACAACGACGAAGACTCCAAATATTACGAAGCTATCCAGGAAAACACTAACTACGTGGCTACGACTGCCACTGTCGTAGACCCAGCACCAATTCGTGATGAGATGACAATGCTGGAAGCCATCTCTCTCTTTGATGACAGCGTTCTCAAGTCCACATCCTTGGCTACGGAGTTTGACGATTGGGATCAATGGCAAGATGCTATTCAGATGGAATTCAAAGCACATCAGTTGAATGATTTGGCTGACATTGTTCCCGTGTCTGCTATTCCTCAGGGTACCAAAGGTATCCATTCTAAGTATGTTTTCGTCCAAAAATTTAACGAAACTGGTAAGCCTATCTGCTACAAGATACGAATGTTTGCCATAGGAGACGAACAATTGGAAGGTGACTCTTATACACACACGTATTCTTCTGCCATCTCTGCCACGGCTCTTCGATTATTCATCGCCAAAGCAAGCAGCCGCCAAACCATGAATACATCACTTCGATGTTGATAATGCATTTTTTTAATTCCAAACTTGACACGGCAGTTTACATGATTCTGCCGGAAGGATGTAGTAAGTTACGCTCGAATAACTATATCTGAACGTTCAGGGAGACGTTGCGTCTTTATTATATTTTTGGATAACTGACTAAGACTCTCTAGTGAGTCAAGTGTTCGGTCTCTATAGGGATCGAACACAAAAGTAGTTTATCAGATCCTGTGATATAGTAACCATAAACTAAGTTTATCAGATCATATAATCTAATATATATACACTAGGTTTATCAGATCGTATGATCTGATAAACCTGACATGTTTTGAAATTGAAATGCGGCCTCTACGGCTTTAAAGTAGCTGTGAGACTTTTTGTGATACCCTCATCTTCGATGACTTCAAGCAAATTTGAGGCTGTTGTGTGGTTCGTTGATGCTATTGAGTAGTTTTTTTGAGGTTGTTGTGTGGTTGGTTGATGCTATTGTGTAGTTGGTCGAGACTGTTGTGTAGTTGGTTGATGCTATTGTGTAGTTGGCTTAAGCTGTTGTGTTGTTCGTTGAGTCTGTTGTGTGGTTAGTTGAAGCTGTTTTGTGGCTTGTTGAAGACGTTGTGTGGTTGGTGGAGGCTGTTGTGTCGTCAATTGATGCTATTGTGTAGTTGGTTGAGGCTATAGTTGTGTTGTTGGTTGAGTCTGTTGTGTGGTTGGATGAAGCTGTTTTGTGGCTGGTCGAGACTGTTGTGTGGTTGGTCGAGGCTGTTGGGTGGTTGGTTGAGGCTGTTGTGTAGTCAGTTAATGCAATTGTGTAGTTGGTTGAGGCTGTTGTGTAGTCAGTTAATGCAA
>NW_014040549.1:138493-147393 GCF_001186125.1 Sphaeroforma arctica JP610
TATTGTGTAGTTTTTTTTAGGTTGTTGTATTGTTTGTTGATGCTGTTGGGTGATTGGTTGAAGCTGTTGTGTGGTTGGTTGAAGCTGTTGTGTGGTTGGTTGAGGCTGTTGTTTGGTTGGTTGAGGTTGTTGTGCGCTCGGTTACCGATAGACTTTTTTGCGGTCGGTTGAGGATGTTGTATAGTTGGTTTATACTATTGTATTGCTGGTCGAGACTGTTGTGTGGTTGAAATATGCTATTGTGTAGTTGGTAGAGGCTGTTGTTTGCTTGGCTGATGCTATTGTGTAGTTTTTTTAGGCTGTTGTATTGTTTGTTGATGCTATTGGGTGATTGGTTGAAGCTCAGAGTAGAGGTAAAACGGACCTGATAAGTTACTGTTCTCAGATATTAAAGTATCTTTTAAAGTGTTTTAAGTTTTAAGTGAATAGTTGTCATTTATTTGATTCGAGTCCCTGCTTTCATATGCATTGGACTCGTAATTCTTGAGCCATCAAAAAACACCCCTTATGGTGAAATCCAATCCAAAGGCAGCGTCGCCACGTCTTCAACTGATCATGGCTTCCATTATAATCTTTGGCCTTATACGTTTAGATTGTACTTCTATATTTAGGGATGCCCCTATGGCTATCAGATATTTTCCATATTGATGATTCCGTACTCCCGTCACGTCGGCTCCGAGATTAATTTCCATCTGTAATATTTCTGTGTCCCTTTCTGAGTTTAGATTCTCTCCTTGGTTGATGATGGGATAAACCTGTTGAGCCTCTGGTGTTTGACCGTAGTTTTATGCTTGGTAAACAATCCTGGTTTTCTGTGATCAATATTCGATACGGTCATTACCGCCGTGTTCCGAGTGGATAGTGCTGTTCGTGCTAGCAGCGTACGTAGCGAATTCGTCGCTGATAAGGGTGCTTCATTTAACAATCACACAAGTTTTAACGTGCCCCTGCTGTGGCATTTAGGGACCAGATTATCAAAAAGCCAGTCCAAATCCCAAAACCAAGGATTATCAAATACTTAGTTTTGGATCCAGGATCCAATATTCTGATATTAGCGTGATCAGAAATCTAGTGGGATTACCGATAGACAATACCGGGACTCTCGCGCGTGAGAGAAGCACTTATGTATGAATCGAGTCTAGTGTAGAAAACACCAAACACAAATAAAGACTCAATGCGAGTGCTTCAGCCTAAGACTTTTACCTAGCTGAGAGATCTGCACTCGAGAAGAGGTCTATTGTTACCTTTGGTCGTACCTTGTAAGCTACTCTCAAACTCTGCACCGCGGAACAAGATGCGTGTTACATAAACGGATGAGTACGGAAGCGTGCATGTCGGTAGACTTAAGAGGCTCACCAAAAGCCCGAAGTGTACAGCCATCATGTGCCAAGAGGACATATGAGTATCTTTTGGCATCAGGAGGAAGGGACATGTAGTCCAAATTAATCTTATCAGACATGGCCGCCGGTCGGGAACGCTGTTGTAAGAGACCTCGCGTGCGGCCGGTTGATAGTCTAACCTGAATTATGCCACTATACGTCTCCAAACCCAAGGCTTGGCGACGGCCAGCCAAGAGGTGGCTATACCCGTCATGCCATATCCAAATGACGGCATGGACCCGTTCGGGGCACACAGGTTGATCCATGCATGTAAGGTGTAGGGTCTCAATCTGTTGAAACACTGATGTGTCGGTTACAGGGTGGCGATGTCGTACCGTATTCGTCCGGCGGTTATGGAGGGGGGCACCTGTGTGGGGTGCGGTTGATACCGTGTACGGGATGTCAGGCGGGAGTGCTGGACGAGGCTGCCACTATTTTTTAGGGGACAGTGGTTAGTTGGCGGAGAGGTCCTTGTCAGGACCTTGTGTAGCTATATCGTTATCCGATAGGTCAGGGTAGGGCGAGGTGTGCGCATTCAATGAATGCTGCACTGCGAGTTCTTGGTGCTGGCGAATCCAATCGCCAGTGCCAAGTGGAACCTCTTGAAAGGAAGGAACGGCATCGTTAGCCGTGTAGCCCTGATCAGGATGGTACTCGCTATTATATTCCTGGATAGCCACATTCAGCGAGGCTTTGAACGATGATGTGTCGGGTTGGGTCCTGGTCGGAAAGTCGTCGGTGCGGGTGGGCATGGCGTCGGCGACGTGTGATCATCGTTCGTCCAGCGGTCGGAGGAAGGGATCCACCATGAAAGTTATGTACATGTGGTAATTGTCCGTTGCTGGGACAGGCGACGGAATGCTGGGACAGGCACAGGCATGTTATCTTTTATTGCGTCCGGGACGGCCTCAGATATGGTAACGTCGGGTGCATCCGCACAAAATTCCGTTGGTTCAGTGGGAGCATGGGCAGTGTCTGGTGTAGCGGTCATGAGCATTGGTTCGTCTTCATCTATAAGCTTAGTTTTCATCCACAAATAAGGAAACGTTCCGGTTAGTGGCTGTCCTCCGTGGCTGGCATGAAAACATCCGAGAGGGAATCGGATCCCGTCACCACTGGCGGAACAGGTAGTGGGCTGTCCGGTGTAAGGGCTGCAGCAGGGACTCTCAACGGGATTGGAGATATTGTTGTCCTCCGTCAGAGAGATGTAGTGATGTACAGCATGGGGTCATAGCCGATCGTGAGAAGGCAGTTGGGAGGACGGTAAGGCCGACTCGCTTCCAGAAACTGGTCGGGACCACAAATAGCGGTTAGGCCCCACGAAGGTGTGCGATAAGCGTGAATGGCCACGGCGGTTTACCCTCGATATGCCTGCCTCTACGGGGATATGTGTCGTCACGGTGTGAGATGACAAGTGACGTTTCCAGGACGAGGCGAAAGACGACAGATAACTAGACGGCCGATGGCCAGAAGGAAACGCATGCGACCACGGACGTAAAAATAACGTCCGGAACTCGAACACGAAGGAATCCACCGATGTCCGTTCAGGGCAAGGTCATCTAGCAGTGTTTATGTTGGATCCTGGACGGAGTACGCGTCCTGAACACATGCGCCCGTGCCGTCCTTTGTAGATCGTGAGGACGTGGTCCTCATGGCTGGCGAACAGCTCAGAGTCGAATGGGGCCCATATTTGTTGCTACACATCAATCCATAGATCATTGATAGCCCAACTAGTGTGGTCCAAAACTGCCTCATCGAGGGGGTCTGTCGGCTTGTGCCAATGCACCAGATCCTGTTACAGTTTGCGAAGCCGACTGTCATCTTCGTCAGAAGCGACGGGAAGCCGACACTTTGTTGAGCCATCTATAACAGTTCATCAGTCTCATCCAGGCATCTGGAGAGGTAGTCTCCCAAGACTGTCAGCGGGCCCTCGATGTACTTTATGTCGATAGGTATTTCGCTGATATCTTCGATGCTGCGGGGCCAGCGCTTGTGCTTGATAGAGCGTGAGTGAAGATAGGAGCTAGGATCACGCAAGATGTTCCTCAACGGCTTATGGTCCGGTAGGAGAATCATAGCTTGGTATGAGCGGTGGGAAAGGCCCGCTACCTTGCAGACTATGATACGGCACCCAATCATTTCGTGACTGGTGGCATCGTAGTTCTCCTGGGCTTCAATCATCTTGGCGGATAAGGAGACCGATGGGTAACGGTATTTATCATCACCGATGGTGACACCGAGGTCACGCGGTGGGTCTGGTAGGTCCGTCACGTTGGGCAGTGTCTTCTCTGGTCTGATCCGGTCCGTATAAACGGGTCGAAATTGTATAGTATAAGGATATATAGGCGGTGCGTCGTCGTCGTGAGCTGCTGCCTGCTCGCTGTCCAACTGAGGCTCTGTAGCAGAAGCTACATACTGGCGCGTTGGCAGGGGTCGGTCCACAGCTGCCTTGATCTGTTCGGTGAACATTCGAGTATCTGTGGACGAAGCTACACACTGGTCCACACTGACCGTACGAGCACCAATAAGGGCTGGTCGGGTCGCAGCTGCAGTCATGTAAGGTTTGGAAGCACTGGCTCGCGGCTGTGCTAAACACACCGGGAGGTCAGGTCGTGGCAGTATCGTCATGGAGGCAACTATGGCGTCCTGTTGTGCTAGAATTTCATCTGTCGTCGGTCGTTTCGGGATTGGTGTCATGCGTCGGCAATGGACGCTTGTGCGCTTCGAGTTTCGGGAAGTCCGCAAAAGCAGAGAGATGCACTGGTAGGTCTTTGTCGGTAGCATTAGTACAGCGGGGAATTAAGTCGTCACTGGTCTCGTTGGATAGGATTGCTAGCGTGGGTACTTGTGGTTGGTTCGGCACTGGAGGCAAGTTGAAGCCAGTGCGGTAGACATTGCACTCTTCAATGACTGCTTGTTCCGCATCCCACTCAGGCGTGCCAGGTGGTGTTATCTGAACAAAGACCCCGTCTCCATGCTCTTGTTACTAGCATCCGGGATTGCTACATGTTGTTGATGCGGTAGAGGGTGATACCAGGCGAATGCCAAGGCCGATCGTTGAGAAGAGGTACGTGTGGGCAATCTCATGTATCGTCTCCCACTTGAAGACTGCACCCTTGCGTGTCAGGTCGGAAAGCACCGCTGCCTGTGTCGCGTAGCCTGGAGTATAAGTGGCCCATCAGGAAAGAACTGCAAGGACGCTAGTGAGTTCCTAGCGGTTGGTTGGTGGCGGTCTATCAAATAATGTCTGGGCTCTCTAAAACATTATCGCCGAGGTGTTGCGGATATTTTCTATCAGGATTGCCCACTGGCATTTCCGGGGTTGCAGCTGAATATGCTTTGCGATGCAAATACGGACAATTGAGAAAACATCAGTACAGTGGTCGTCGTTAGCCTCGAGCATGGTCTATGCGGCCTTCTGGGACGTCGTTAAGTTGCCGTCGTCGAGCTACGCCTGGAAGGTCTCGATTAGGCGGAACGTCGTACCTATGTAGTGTTGCACACCCTCCAGAAGGTAGCGTGGTTGGTGAAAGCGCCTGTCAGCCGTCGTGAAGGTTAGGCACCCTCTGGAGTCAAAGTGGAGGAGCAGCTGGTGGTACGAAGCTGCTAGACCAGCAGCGGATTGGACCTTCCTATCCTTGCAATTCTGTTCCATCTTCGCGGTCTCGACTGCGTGGAGAACATGATCGGCTGAGACCCTTCCTCGAGTCGGAGCTGTACCAAGACATCGTTGATCTAGCGTGGTTGACGTGGGTCCTATCGCGCTTCGTTCAAGAAGTCGTAAGCGTCTATAACTCACTAGGGCCCTTGTTGAGGATCTTCGCTGGGCGGTCGAGGTGCCGGAAGTCATATTCGTCCGGTATCTTCTCATCCTGTGGTTCGTAGATGGGAGGTAAGTTGATCTTGGCCAGTTGTTCCGGAGCCTGGGAAATAAGGAAACCGACCGGGTACTTGACCCATGGAAGGTCCAGCTGTAACTGCGGCGGGGAAGTCGACTGGTCCCAGGAGATTCCAATGAGGTTCTCTTGGAGATGGTCGAACCCGAAGAGCACCTCACAGTCACGGGGAAGCCAGTCAGAGACAAAGAAGTCTACTGACTTGATTTCGTAGAGGGTAGAGGTGGCGATAGGGGGGGGGCGTACGGGAAGTAGGCAGTAACTCGGTGGTTCAAGATAGCTTGGCCATCGCTCCTAAAACTTTATAAATAAACTGAAGATACAAAATGAACCTTACAGTGTAGTCGTTCCACAAAAGTCTGGAGTAACATAGCGGGCTTGGAGCCTGTGTCCACGTAGGCCATGACATCCTCCTGCTCACATACGGCCTACAATACCGGCCCTGTCCATTCATCTATGATTGATATATCTATGTACATGTTGTCATCCATGTGTCCGTATATATGTTGTCGTTGACTTAGAATTCGTTGTGATGTGTGGGAGCAGAGTCCACTGGTAAGTTAGTGTTCACTAGGTACGCCCTGTTCCTGCCCCAAGTCAATGGTCGCGTGGTATGTCAGCCCCTGTGACGAATAGGGTGGAATTCTCGGTAGTCTTGGTTGCTGTTGTTGCCGTGGCCGATATAACCTTATTAGGACATCGTCTAGAATAATGCCCTGTCTGCTTGCATGTATGGCAGATGGGACAGAGCTTATCGGCGTGTCTCAGGCGGCACCAGGGCACGTAGGAATATCCGTGCGTGTTGAGTCTTGGGACTGGCGGCGACCAGTTCCATAGCGGCTGTCGCGTCCAGGATAAGTTTCCCTGCCAGCAGAATGTGACAGCGAGTTCCGTCCTAAGTGGTACTGGCTATCGCGGCTATGTGACGGAGAGCGGTGGCAGTCGAAGGAGCGTCCCCTCTCCCCTGTATGAGCGGGAGTCGCGGTGTGGCTGCTGACTGCTGGTGTATCCAGTCTCGCTCTGGTATCCTGAGTCGCTGAGGCGACCTGGAGAGGGCGCAGGAGGACGTCCGCGCGCAGTGATCATACGGGCTGTATACGCTGCTGCCTGTGTGGTACCATACATGTCGAGTGCTTGTAGGACCCCTTCCTTCAGTTCTCCTGAATAGGCGGCCGCAATAAAGGCACGGAGCGCGGTCTGTAGGTCCTTAAGGCAGGTGTAAAGCTCCGGTAAGGCCTTGTACCAAACCAGGATGAGTGCTTCACAGATATCGATAGAGATGGATGTTGGCGGTATAAGAGATTGATTATGGAACATGCCCTGCTTGTCGGCATTCTTCTGAATGTCCCGGACAATGTCTTTCCGCGTAGGCAAAGCCTTGACCGATGGCAGAAGAGTATGCCGTGTTAGGGCGTGGTCGAGGCGTGTTTGCCCGACATGCATCCCAAGCCCTGGCTGCGAACATTGACGACGAGCAGACGCGAGCGTGGGAGCCAATAATTACGCTGATGCACGTATGTATACTTGTGGAGAGCCGCCATCGTCCGAGAGAGAAGATAAAATCATCATTATGCTCAAGGAGAGAGCCGTCCAGCTGAACTACATACCTTGACGTACGCAACCAGAGTGATTTGAAGAAATGTCCCCAGTCTTACTGCGAGAAAGACGCCCAACACTCTGATTTCTACAAACGATCTGACTTCCAGTTCTAAGATTTGTAAGCGCAATTTATAATTGTTCCCAGACATGGTCACCTAATAAATTCTGTTACTGCATATCCAGTATCGATATTTAGTTCGTTTGTACATCGGATTTTAGGAATATTCGGAGATGGACATGTTTCAAGCCTGAGCATTCAATTCATCATTACGTGCTACGATCGCTGGCTTGCGTGTTAGACTAAGAGCAATAAGGTATCTGAGTTGCGACTCCTAATACTTCATGTATTAATTCACATGTTGCCTATGAGCGTACTGTGATATGTTTTGATTCAATTGTTGCATAGTTGATCCATCATTCCTGTAAATGCTAGCACAGTTGTACAAAATATGTGATAAAGGCAAGTATCACATCTGGGAAACCTTTACGAATTCAAAAAGCTATCCTGAGAACCTCTGCATGAATTCAAAATCTCTACTGATCAAAGCATGGAATACATAAATGATGATACGGTGTAATGATGTTCTCTATTGACCTTGCCATATTAATTAACAATATATTGCAGATACTTCCGTACTATAGATACATGAATACTGTAACGCTCTACAAGCACGTCTGCTTGCACAAAGACCTAAATCTAGCTCGCATGCATTGAGTTCACATAGCTGCATATCTTATCGTATAAAACGTTTTGGAGATACCCACAATACTTGCGCCATTGTTTTACTTCTCTTGGGAGGTTTTTAGTGAATTATTGCGATGCATCTTATGAGTTGTGTAGCGTGCGCGTGGCAGCCCCTTCCTTGAGAGCTTGTGACAACTTCTCATATACCACAAACGTTAGCATCGTTGCGGGTGCCACGCGAATTAAATTGGGACCTAAACCTCGGTAGAAACCACGTATACCCTCAGCCCTGTAAGTAAACGATGATGCATCAACATAAGAATGGTGGTATACTTTCGTGAGCAAACATCGAGAACATTAGCTCATAATTTCTACATGAACACGCGCAGCAATGAACTACACAAGCCGAACACTTACCCCCAGATCTTCTGAATGCAATCCACGACACCGGTGTATGTCTTATTATTTTCTCGTTGTATTTGCAGGCGACTCCGAAGCACCTAAAGAAAGTTTGAATTCGAAAACCATGTCACCACAAAATAAGGTATATATTAAGTCTGGAAAAGTGCGACTCTCACAGCGACATAAGTGGATTTTCCGGTGTAAACACCCTAATCCAGGTATTATTTAAAATCTATGAATTCTGTGCGCGCGGCATATCAGCTATGTGTGCATGTATACGGATTTACAGTGCTACCTTGTGTACAATATGACTCATAAATTGCTCTTGCTGGATAATGAGGAACACGAACAGAATTAATCTATCCAAGCTGCATTCATTTGAATACCTGGACCGCTACGTACATTTCATTCGACATCATCTACTTGCAAATTGAACGTAGAAAAATTTACATAGACTGTACTGTTTAAGATGTATCCAACTTAACATGCGTTTGTTGTACCAGTGTATACACGCCAGTTTGTCGATTTTTAGGAATCAGCAGATATACAACTCTTCATGTGTAACTCCAAACACGTGTATACGTATACTCACATACGACAGCCCACAATTCCCAACGCAGTCTAATCACAATATTGCAAACCTATCAGACAGAAAAATAGACTCAAGCGCAACACGCGAGGATACCCTTGTACCACAATCGCTTAATATACCTGATACGGGTAGGTGGTTGTGCTTGCTACAAATTTAGACGCCAATGCCATTCCCATCGTTTCCACAGCCGTATGCGTCTGTGTCTCCCTGCGGTTCAGTGCAAGTCAGAAATATAAGACAGGATACAGGCATACGGACATAAAATACACACACACACACCCACACACACACATATATATATATATATACATATATATATATAGTANATAGTAGATATATATATATAG
>NW_014040549.1:149495-153651 GCF_001186125.1 Sphaeroforma arctica JP610
CATCCACCCACCCACTCACCCACACACACACATATATATATATACGCTTACACAGTCAGATACACACAGACACACACACACACATATATATACACACGTATATATATATGTATTTATATATAAATAGTAATGTATACATATGTAAATTATTCTGTAGATGTACATACGGATGTATGTATGCGTGCGTAAACAAGTATACACACATAAGTCTATATATATATATATATATATATGTGTGTGTGCGTTCGTGTATATATATAAATGCATATACATATATATATACATATAAATATATACATACATATATATACATATGTATATAAATATATATATGTATATATGTATATTTGTACATACACACACACACACACATATATATATATATTAAATACCTGAATTCATCACCGGACAAGCCTACAGAAATCATTGTAAAGTGTTTATGGAAGTATTAAAATAAAAATAAAAATAAATATATATATACATAATTCATTACAAAAGAAGCCTACAGAAATCATTGCAAAGTGTTCCTCGAAGTATAAATATATAAAATAGAAATAAAATTAAATATAAATATAAATTATAGTACATATTTATATATATAATTTAATTATAATTAAAATTATATATATATATATATGTTTATATATATATATATATGTATATATATAATATATATGTATAATATATATATATATACGTAAATAACAAAATACACAGACATAGACACAGATACAGATATATTTATATATATAAAAGAGAGAGAGAGAGAGATATATATATATATACACACATACACACACACACACACATATATATATATATATACACACACACACACACATATATATAATAATAATAGAGTAGTATATATATATATATATATATATATATTGACGTATAACTATATATATACATGAAAACATCACCGAAAAACCTACAGAAGTCATTGTAAAATGATTATCGACTTGGAATTCCTACGAAAAAGCATCAATATATAAGGATAATAGTAGAATGGAAAACATTCACAAATATACATTGCAGCGATAGACTAGTTATAACTATATAGGTTTGTACAAAATCTACAAGAGATATTGTAATGAGATGCAAACAGGGTTGTTTCGCAGTGTACGTGAGTAGAATCGGTCGCTCAGTCACGATGAGAATGTGTGACTAAGGAATAGGATTTAGTATTTAAAGATTCTAGGTGGCTTGTGTTTTTAGCCAACGCATTTCGCAAAACGTATCGTTAGAAGATCTCGAATGTTTATGTACCTACTTACGGCTCACACATATAATGTATTCAACCATGGACCAAAAACACCACTGGTGACTGCCAGTATTTGCAGAACTTTACAAGCGATATACATAGATAAAGTTCATAGCATCTGGGCATTAACACACACACACACACACACAAACACACTTATATGGATCCTAATACGCATATACACGAAATTATTACATATATATCCGTAATATGTAACTCTTCGAAAATAAGTACAAATGCGTGTTATTTCGACTTGTGAAGGAAATAAGCAGTACAGATTGATTCGAAATATGATCTCAATATAAACAGGCGTTTTTCCAAGAACAACTAAGCCTTCATAGATGAAGAAACGTGTGCATACTTAGTTGAGCCTGAAAAATCATGGCATTGTGTAGTATCATATAAAGGCATTACCTTAAGACACATTCATCAATGCGCGGATGTACGTTTATTAAATGAAAGTACGACACCCACGTAAAACTATACAAACACATATTCAACCGACATTTACCTTTGTAGAACCCCCTCATTCCCTCTGAGCGCCATATCCTCGTAACCGCATTTCCAAAGCCTGTATATGAATCGGGCGCTCCAGGTTGTTGATAACACATACGCGCTTTGATCACCCATACCGGATTCGTTGCTATTTGAGTTCCAACCCCTAGGATGTGAATAGTATCATGTTGGGAGAAGGTGAATTATATATGCGACCAATAGGCGCACGTAAACTTTTACATGAAATGTGCACATATCCATACACAGACAGACACAAAAAGACATACACATAAGATTTTTTTTTCAATATCCAAATCGAAAATCGTGCCAGGGCATTTGTGGCAAGAGCGTACGAACCCCTAAAAACAATACGAGACTGATACGAATATGATGTAATATGCGTGATTATGATCATCCCCATCAATCGAGGAATATAGATTTGATCGTCCGATGGTTTCGCTCGTTCATTGGTATAAACAAGTCTGTACAAATTAATGTAATCACAAACGTATGTATTACCCTGGTAGGTGTGTGGGAAAGATTAGGCCATATACATGGTAAATCGCTCACACTTAAAATTTGAGTGCCTCTCGTTAGAGTGGGTGATCCCTTTTTTTTCGTATCTGATATACTACCAATTGTGCTGAACATATGAACACACGTAAGACAGGGCGACACGTGAGATTCACCAAAGATTCAGTTTAACCAGTACCATCTGATGCATGTGCATATACACATTTCCAATACAATAGAACACGCATGCTTACCTGTTAAGGATGGAAATAGTACCTTTAAAAGCGACCTGCATGTTCACACAAGATATATGTATACATCACGTACATATAAACAACTTAAAATACACATGCACAGGAATGCGCTGTAACATACCCGCGGTCGAAGCTGCCATCATATGGTATAGAGGGTGCAGCTGCTCTTGCCCAGTCACCTCCTGCAGTTTTGTTTTAACAGCATTATATCCCATAAAGTACGAACCCCATGCCATCGCATTCCCCAGGATATTGGGGGCAAGCCCTGGCGAGGAAAATCATATAGTACGCAAGGAGCAAATGATGAGTGATCTAGATGGCATAATATGTGGATGATATACACACGCGAGCAAATAAAAGAACGTGTGTGCTATAACGATATCGCATTCCGGAAGTATGAAGCTCGCGCCAAACCAATCTTCGAATTAATAAGGGATGAATAGAATGTAGATGTAACTTGGGGGCTGGTTCTAGAGAAGAGCCATGTGCGTAACATAGGTATGCTGTGAAAACAATAAAATTTTGTGTTCGCGGGATAATATGCATATGTGTGCGGGAACACATGCGAGAAAATAGTACTTGATATATACAACGCAAGGATGCATACAAGAATATATATGCAAGTAATCGTACGTGTTTTAATTGAATATTTTTTTGCTAAAGTTGACCGCCTGTCATCGCACGTTTCAGTATATTCGATGAAGTGCACTGCAGCGACGCATAGTGGGTACACACGGACTGTGATTGGATGTGGAAGTAGGAATCAGAGTATGGAAAGTGCACGCAAAAGTGCACAGGAACATTCAGACATAACCACAGCCCAACGCTGGTACAGCCACGATGAAGGGCATATACATGTTTGTATCTATCAGGTAGTGGTGAAGTAAGGAAAAGTATGTCCCTTAGCGGCCAAATAGCGATATCTTTATACTCGCAATAGTGATAATTAAATGCTACCTACATGAAGGATCTTGCAGACTTCTCTATGGATTTTCAACGATCATAACATAGACAGGGAAGCATACCTTGATACAACCCTAGAATACCCTCTACTTGAACGATCTTATACGCCGCGTGGAATGTGTTCCGATATCGTCCTCGCTCGGCAATCGCCAAAGGTGAATCTTGAACTAAACAAGACGTTGGAAGGTAAAAGCAGGTAGCGATTAATGCTAGGTAATGCAAGACAGACACATGATTAAAAAAAAAATACACGAACACAAACACACACGCTTGTCAATACGCTCCAATGTATATTAATGAAGATAGATGCATATATGTACATGTACACACACACACACACACACACATATATATATATATATATATATATGCCCCTACGTACATATATTCTCTATGCATATCAACAACGCAAATGTGAGCATGTATATATGCTTTGATATATATATTATATGCATATACGAACATAAACACTTAGCTATCAAATAAATTTAGTCTAGCACGCGAAACAAACACATACACATATACACATAATATATATATATATATACATGTACATACATATATAGACATAAATATATAAATATATAAATATATATATATATATATATATATATATACTTATATATATATATATATATATATATATAGTACTATATATATATAC
>NW_014040549.1:169092-172989 GCF_001186125.1 Sphaeroforma arctica JP610
TATATATATATATATATATATAATATATATATATATACATATATATATATATTGATAGATAGATATAATATATATATATATATGCACAAAGTACTATTACACACATACGTCGTAGGGTTCACACACAGGCACGTCAGCAATAATCCGATTTCGCGCGAAAAAATGGATACAAGCACTATCAGTTAACATCGCACTCTCACATCACAAATACACACGCATTACTTAGCAAGACAAACAAACACAGCAGTGCATATAGGCACACGAGAACATACCCACACGCATGGCATCCGGCCCACTGCGGCCGGCGGGGATGGTAAGGGGTTGGTTAACAAAGTACTGGCCCACGGTCTCCTCCATAAACTGACTGACGAGAAGATGGTGAAGGACAATTGAGGAGAAAAATGTCAATAGAATGTGCAGATTGAATAGCTGCTACTGAGGAGGTTGGTGGACAAAGTGCCACCCCACAGTTTATTTTTAGATAGAATGTTATCATGCTGGTTAATTGGGTTCGACAGATGTAATTTGTCCTTTTAATTTTGTTCCGACATTTTTTGCTCAGTATGCACGAGGAAAGGGGTGTGTTATTTCAACTGAGGTTGAAGGATTGTAACAATGATTCGAGATATGTTCCTTTCCCCACCGAAAACCAATTGCACTTAGGTCCATCGAATCAGGATTCAACAACTGATTTCCCTCAGAAATGTATTTGATTTTCAAATGTAGGCTATATAAATCTCCCGAGAAATGGCATCGATCATGACACAGCATACGCACAACATCCAATGTAAGTCTCAATAGACGTCTAAGTATAGCTAGAAAAGTTATCCACATATAAGCGCGAGCTAGAAAAACTCGCGCACGTTCAATTTGCAGCAGCATATGCATCACAGCAACACCCACTACTGATGTACTACCTACATTAACGCGTAGATAATTAAACAAATATGCTCGCACGGTATATGTTCATATCCATTGCGAGTGCTGCATGCGCCTCATCCAACATTGTTCTGTGACGTGCGACATTTACCACCATGCGATTTACAATTCTGCGCGTATCAGTTCGATTCTAAACACACTTATTTACAACCTAACAAAACTCAATTCCGTTGTTACTGATATTGTCACTAACCTACGTCCACCGCCCGATCCAGACTTAGCACCCGCTCCCGCCGATGTGCTATTTTTTAAATCGCCAATTTCATCTTTACAGATGCTGTTGTCAGTTTTGCGGCGACGTCCCGTCTGGATGTGTGACCGCAGGAACTGGCCCACGGCCTGCTCTGTGTTGTGGCGCAGATAGTTTTTTGGCACTGTCTTCTCCTTCAGTTTGAGAATGTTCTGGAAACGCAGTGCAGTAGAGAACATGAGCAATGGTGAGGCAACTGGACAATATCTGTTCCTACTACGAGACAACAGCAATGAAAGAAGTGTTCAATGAAATTTATATACGAAATGCTGTTCGCGATTGCAAGGGTGGATGGAGTGAGGTACATTATATCATGTGAAGCTGAATGTACTAACAATTATAACACGTAGTGTGGCGTACATAAATAGTGTATGTTTATATGTGCATACATCATATAATACTTCGTATACACGTTACATTGAGTCTAAAGAAATTTGGACAATAATATATGTTTATATGTGTATACATCATATAATACTTCATATACACGTTACAATGAGTCTAAACTAATTTGGACGAACAGAATCGAGTATATGTATAATATATATATATATATATGTGTGTGTGCATGTTAAAATGGGATACATACTTCAATATTCGTGTCAAAGCAGTATTGTTGTGTTATAATAATATTGTTCGCATTTGAGGTCTTAAAGTCTAATGAATCAACAAGTGGTTGTTCAGGTACGTGGATTCTAATCGAACATGTATGTATCCACAAAACACTAGCACAAGACAATTAATGTTACTCGAAAAATATGGTAACTATCCTTTACTCTTGTTAGGTATAAACATAGACGGAATATTGCAGCAAATCGAGAAAAAGCTAGCGGTCAACTATTTTTCAAATTTTGAATCAAGCACACCTTATATATATATATATATATATATATGTGTGTGTGTGTGTACATTTCGTAGATCAACACACTTTATGCTCGGAAATACAGGATATGGCTGCCAAACATACACTTGTTACCATTGATAGGCACACGAAGATTTCTTGGAACTAGGCGCTGGCCGGGTGACTCATGGCTATAAGATTGAGGCTGTCGTGTACACACACACATACCAAAATTTATATAGATACACACATAAGCACCACGTATTTACAAATATATGCGATATACATACAATTGCACATACATATAACAACTCACCACCCAAAGCCACATGAAGAATTGCTTGAACTGGTTGCGGGCCTGGTGTACCACGGCTATAAGCTCGGATGTCTTCATGCACACGCCCGTTGCAGCCTGCACAGCAGCAACGCACGTGACCTCAGAGACACCCACGCGTGTGTACGCGTGATCACGCTTGCGAGCGTAGCCTATCAGATGGACGGCTTGGCGTAGCATAGCGAGTGAGGTACCTGCGTAATGTGACGATCTATTGAATATATGTACATCCATTCAGGTACTACTTTTTGAGTATGTATATTTGTATACGGAGGGATTTTACGATCCAATAAGTGCGGGTGTATTACATGTAAGAAAAAAGCCGTGATGTGTCTGTTCGTGTGAGAATATATAAGTCATCACATACGGTAGATATCTATGCGGGAGCGCACTTGTGCATGCGTGCGATTGTAGGCTATCAAGTGCGTGGCTTGCCGAAGCATGTCAGGGAAGCGCATTTGTGACTAATTGTGCGAACTCTCGAGTATGTTCTCTAAGAGTATGAAGTACAAAAATACATGTACATGTTTGTTGATATATAAGTGTCGACAGCAATATACAGGGGATACTACTATCTGATTTGCTTAGCTGGCCCCTGCGAATACTATATGCGATGTATTTACATTCGAGCATTGGGTTTACAGCCCAACGAAAGAGTAAAAGTGGAAATTCTTTTCGCGATTTTGTTTTTGTGAGCATCTTCTTTCTTTAATAACGACACTTATGCGTGTGTTACATGGCTAGATTTGTGAGCAGAACCAATCAGACGCAACATTAGTTACAACATGGCGATAGGGTAATTGTCAGGGAATAGGGAGGGTAGGCACAATACACACACATATTTGTTTTAACTACATGCAGATGTACATGCATGTATAACCATAAAGCGTTGCATAATTACATGTACTTGATTCTCTGGTATCAATACTACACTACAACACACATACATAAAGGTTTTAGAAGTGTGACTGATCCAGTAGCACCGCTGGGTTTGGACAGCATATAAAAAAATAGCAGTGCAGATTAATTTCCGACTAGGTACAAAATAATTTATAACTTTCTACTTGCGTGCAGACTGGCAGTTGCTGTTGTATGTATGTATACCGACGAGACAGATGCGAAATACTTGAAATTTCTACGTAAAAGGGAGCATGTATTTTCGAGCCGTCTACATGTTCATTTGTTTGTATGTATACATGTAAAATTGTGAATATATTCATATATAAGTATGTGGATAAGTATACACACACACACACACACATATATATATATATATGTATATAGATTTATTTACAGACGTATATATATGTGTGTATACGACTTCAATATATGCGTAAACTAACAAATGCATATATATATGTCTCTTCTACGTATGCGAACACACAAAAGACACACATATGTATATCTATATATATCTATTTATATATATATATATATATATATATATATATATATATATATATATACTACTACTATATATATATATATATATATATATAATATAGTTATATAATATATATATATATATATATA
>NW_014040549.1:173009-196592 GCF_001186125.1 Sphaeroforma arctica JP610
GTAGTAGTATATAGTATATGTAGTGTAGTATATAGATATATAGTATATATATATATATATATATATATATATATATATATATATATATATATNTTGGTATGTGTGTGTGTGTTTGTGTGTGTGTGTATGTGTATACGTGTGTGTGTGTGTAAGTGTGTATGCGAGTGTGTGTATGTGTATACGTGTGTGTGCGTGTGTGTGTGTGTGCGTGTGTGCGTGTGTGCGTGTGCGTGTGTGTGTAAGTGTATGTGTGTTTGTGTGTGTTCGTGTGTGTGCGTGTGTGTGTGCGTGTGTGTGTGCGCGCGCGCGTGTGTAAGTGTATGTGTGTTTGTGTGTGTGTATGTGTGTTTGTGTGTGGGTGTGTGTGTATGTGTGTGTGTGAGAGTGAGTGCGTGTGCGTGCGTGCGTGTGTATGTGTATGTACGTGTGTGTGTGTGCTTGTGTGTGTGTGCTTGTGTGTGTATGCTTGTGTTTGTGTGCTTGTGCGTGCGTGTGTATGTGTGCTTGTATGTGCTTGTGTGTGTCCAAGTATGCGCTTTCACATACGTACCAAACATTGGATTAACGGCGAATCGCAGAATCGCACTATAGGACTGTTCCATAGAGATAGCCTGCGAAAAACAAGTAGATGAAGTCGATTTAATCATTGGGCCGTTTACCTGCCTGGTGACCGTATGTGATTAGCATATAGACCTACCATAGTACTATAACGATAGATAAATATGTTCGTACATATCTACATATAAAAGTAAAGATCGTCAACACTCTTTTCCCTTTTACATAGTATTGATTCAATAGGACGGCAGCACTGACTCTGATACATGCTGTTTTTCCCTTTCTCATCTATGTACCATGCCTATAAATATGTCGATTAACAATAGGTTTCTTTTACAAATCCTGTTGCATAATCATTCAAGATTATCATGCACAACATACGATTACAAATTAGCCCCAAAAGCATACTCAATACACAATCATACATTACGAGATCGTACACCTCTCCTTGTTTCATTTCAATTATGTACTAGCAAGGGTTGCAAGGTTGTCACAGTGATACCTAAATCGCCTAAACTAGAAGTTGAAGCGTGCGCAATACATATTACATATACAGGTTGTAGATCTCAAACCAGCGATTTCGTTCACATACTACAAAACCTTGTCGGAATACATTGCAAAGTCGGAAACATACCCATTGATTCTACCGGTATCAGTTGATACATGTATAGAATAACAGACATGCGACCCCAAAATCTTGTTCAAGCTAAATTCATTTAGTACGAAAAGGTAATTTTATCATTATACTTCCTACTGTCATGTTTTGGCAATAACCATTGGTGCTACTGTAAATGATACACACACAAAGTGATTGGCACGGTATTTATACAATCCGACGAACGTACTCAAATACCGCTGGTATACCACATCAACGTACCATTTTTCTTGTTTCTGCTTCGTTCAAGTCGTGCAGTAACAAGTGCTGCAGAGTATCGGGTGCAATACCCAAAGTCAATAATCGCAGCAGTTGAGTGCCAATGTCCTCAGTTGGGCCCAATTGCTGCTGTTCGTAGCGCTCGAGTCTCTGACCGAATTCGTGCACCAAACCCTCCCAGGACTTCTCCATCGATTGGAAGTTACCCCTGTTGTTAAGTGTGCATATAAGTGAAAGAGTAAGCGTGTGCGGACTTAAAATGTACATATTTATCGAACAAGTATTTTGCTATAATTTGCATACCGAGGGATCCTCCAAGAGTTTTAATATGTAGTATGAATGCTCTACACACGATACAAGCTATCGAGACAACATGTGTATGTATACGTCTGGCGTCGTCTGAGTATATGAGGTTCGCTTCATAATATTTATACTATGCAGTACCAATACACCATGGGTGACATATATTGTATACCCAGATAATTATGGACGGTCATACACAACGGTAACTCTCCAAAATAATGCACATCACATAAACACGCCCTAAATTATACATACCTCACGTCCCTCTGTACTTGCCACACTTTTGCTACAACGCTTTACAGTGCTATTAAGTCGTGGATATGTTTCTAGGTGCCTCTCTCCTGCGCCCGATGACACACACATTCACAACCACCGCCATGATACAAACAACAGAAAATCGTAAATATGAATTAAGTATACAATCGTGAATTCATATGTATTTGTACTTAACACATCAAAAATACATATACGTTTCGCATGCATCCCTAGACGTATCAAGATGTGTCTTGCTGCGTGATTTAGTTCAAGAATGCGGCGGCCGTGTAAAATTGCCTCACTCTGTCCTCAATTGCTCCCTCATCCACCATCTTCACCACAACTACGAAGAAAAGACTTTAAAATATATGTTGCATATACACACATGAATCTGTATATACGTTAAACATTATGCAACAACAAAATGAAATGTCATAGTTCCAACAGCCATGTACTTACCATGCCCTGTCTTCCAGCGCAATGCAGTGCGAATAAGCCGCGGCCAGAGTTCTCAAAGCCTCTCTTCTGCGCCCAATGGCACGTACATCCACTACAACCAGCGTGAGCATCTCCAATGCTTCATCAAGGGTATCATTATGATCCAATCCCCTCACATCGGATGTATTGGGGCCAGCATGGGTGCCGATACCACCACCTGTCTCCGCACCAATAACTGTGTTCATATCAGTGTGGTCGTTGGTACCAGTCAGTGTATCGATATCAGTATATGTTTTATCGTTACTGTTGGTCCTTGTGCTTGTGTTCCTCTTCTCTATAGTTCTTGCCGCATCTACACTTGCATTCGCTTCATACAAGCTGCTGCTGCTCAAAGCCTCCTCCGCAGTTCCAGAAGCATTTGAATCCTGTCTGAAGATTTCGCGTGCATGTCGTTTGTCCGTTTGTGCCACCGTGGCCACTAGCGTGGACAGATCGGACCCCAAACGCACACTGTGAATACCCCCACTCACACAACCTTTGCCGCCGACGCATATACTTCCCAATGACAACAATCCCTGTGTTTGTGCATGTAGTTTGAGACATTTTGTAGTGAGCCACTTTTGTTATGGATAGTACCAACCCCACCCCCCAACTCGCCGAATTATAGTAGCAGGGACTATCAGCCTCGTAAACGTGATCGATTGCTATATCACACCGGATAATTATTACACACAAACTCCATTGAGAATTATACAGAGTTCGCTACAAATACCTGCTAAAATACCAACAAAAAACTATATTTTGGACGCTAGTGTAACTCTTTTTTACCACGTTACGATATTGGATAAATACCACGTATTTCTCAACCACATGGTTCTAACTTTTGGTAGTTAAAAAGATATTGTTTTCAACATCAACTATTATCACATTGCGTATTATATGTCAAATTAGTGACAAACAATGTTTTGTGTCGAAAAATGACAGAAACGATCTGCGTTAAACAAGTGACGGGCCATTAATAATTTGTGTTAAACAAGTGACAGGCAATGATCTGTGTCAAATAAGTGACAGACAATGATCTGTGTCAAACAAGTGACGACAATGATCTATGTCAAACAAGTGACAAAACAATGATCCGAGTCTTGATTTATATTGAGTCATGATGAATGTGCGAATCGCTACCGCGTGTACATTGTAATTAATTCTTGGAAAATTCACGTTCAGTGTCGGTGCTGGGTATCGATAACAGCAGTCTGTGCATATATTAGGTTTGTTTTTTGTACTTTATAGACACGCACCATTGAGTGAACCGACACAGAAGACTACTTGCTTCATGGAAGATTGTCACTTCAGGAACCGTTTCACCTCAAGTACTAGTATAACAGGCGTTTGTTTTATAGTGATCTACTACATGTGTAGGATATAGTGAGAATGTACGTAAGCCGACTATACTCCGACTATACTTCATGTTCTTCTAGCAATCTTTAACTAAGCTTTAAGTAATTGTCCTACAGAGGGCGATCAGAACAAAAGAGTGAGGTAGCATATATGTAAACTACAGTTTTATTGCGTTCATGTGTAATCATTCGCGTTATACATATTAACTGAATATATAAGACTTATGATTCCCAGGCCTGCGCAGAGGTAATCTGACACAGACAATACTCTACAGCAAGAAACACTACTATTTACATTCATATCACGACCTCTCCGAGGCAGACTAGTAAATAACAACTTTACAAAACACAGCTAGCGTAGACTGGAACTGCTAAATTTACTATATGATAGTATCCACTGAACGTTTCATGTGGACCCTAGCATACCATCTATTGAGCCACACGAGAACTTTCATTCTGCCACACTGACGACGCTCCATGTAAAGCCATAAGCTTTGTCTGAAAAGCCCACGTTCGTTTCTACACTAGCTTTTTAAGTGGACATTCAGCATAATTGCGCGTCTTCAGAATGATCTTATATCGTAGACAAGCATTTGAGTGATGCATATATCGGCACAAGAGATATGCATGATTGAATCGTGTGAGTGCGCAGCGATTTGAAGGTCATGTGCTCTGGGGTGAGTATAATCAATAGCTTTCGGGACTAAATGGAGTACCACAAAAATTACCATATTTGAATCCACACAGAAACAGAAGAGAGGGGAGAATTCAAAAGTTGCCTAACATATGAGTCTAGCGAGCTGAACTATTTTAGAAAAGCACAGTGAATCATCAGGAAAATGCATATGAATACATACACGCGCGTGCGTAGGTACACATCTACTCAAACCCATTCAATTATACAGCTAGTATATTTTGCCATGGTACATCTGTATCTTCCAATGCCACACGAATAGACCATACTCAGTACACTGTAGCATCTCCGACTGTTTAGGCACGGTCCTCTCAGTGGCTTCATGGGTGCCGCCACTAGCTGTCCAGAAACACCTATCAGTATGGTATGCGTACAAACAAACAAAGTAAACACATACACATATATAATAATTTCCTGCCAATATTGATCCTGCACTTGCAGAAATCAAAGTATACTTTTCTGCATACCTTTGCGTAGAAGGAGACGGTGCCGCTGTTCAGGCCCAGCACGAGCACATCCAAGTAGGCACTCGCCGGCCGCCTGTCTGCGATCCCAGGAGTGAGAAATCGAAATTGATAAGTACTGGAGGGTTTTATGAATGTTTGATATCAAAATTGCAAACAAGGGGTGACCATACGTCCTGATATTTTCAAAGTGATTGGGTGAGACATAACTAGATCGTATACTCATAGGGCACGATCCGTAGCGAATATTAAAAAGGTTAGGATCACAAAGTTGTGACTGAATCGTTTCGATGTGTCACATAACTAATGAACTTGTATTTTACTGCACTTCTCCGTATTAGACGCAGGTGGAGCGCGTTCGAAGGTACCTAAGACTAAGATATACCCCTAGCATCTATTAGAAAGGTCCCAAGATGTAGGTCCGCCTATGAATTTTGACCAATTCTAACGACCACGTAATCGCATCTTGATTATACTCTGCTTCTAGTTGAAAGTCGAACTTCAAGAAGAAACTATTTGCTTCGCTTAGAACAATAAATGAGAAAAAAAATTCACAATATCATCCTGGCTATCACTGCATTGGGTAGCATGTTATATGTTCGAGGATGGTGCACATATACCATTTCCGTAAATACGTGTGTCTATGTGGGTAGCTGAAAACTTTTGTACGCCTGTTGGCTTGTACTTGCGTGAATAATATAGGTACGTGTACGTGGGTGGGGGTGGTGTACGAGTGTATTCGTCTGCTCCATAGTTTCTCCTTTCATTCCCATAACACACATACACGTTGCAAATAGATACATAATTTTCATAAAATATTTGAACTAATTAACACTGAACATTTCGCGCGACCCCAATAAGTAATCACGATAGAATTAGCTATTCTGCTTAAACATTTCGCTACTCGTGTGGCCTGAACCGCTGTATGCGGATATAAAACCCCGTTGCACAAATCGTGCAGTGTACAATTTATGCCTCGAGTGGTTCTATCCGCTGCTTGGTAAGTACAAACTGATATACATATTTTAACTACTTATCCATATACTATTATAGATTATCATACTGCCCATTTTACTTCACTCGTATTGCAACCAAGCAGACCTCAGCAAATCTCTAAAAAGCAATACAATCTACAAACCTAAAACCTAGATGCCTCCAATAGTTTGCGGACAATCGATCTACAGTGGAACCTCCACGTCTCTGTGCAAATCCGCTTGCACTGACATGTGAAAGTATTTCATGCTGTAAATAGACATTATTTTGAAGTGCAAGTATATATTTGTGTCTATATTTCCTTAGGGAAAATCACATACCACATATGTGCATGCATCCTCCCTACAACACTTAATGATGCAATGAATGACGTACATATACACGGACATACCCTGTTAAGTTCGAATGTACGCCCGATATATTTGTATGTTTATTCAACTTGCAAATGGACGAGTAGATAAAATCTTCCTCGTACAGCAACTGGCACCAATAGGGGTAGTCACAATATACTTATGTATTTGATACTTAGCTCGCATATACATCTACGTCTATTTGTATGTCAGAAGTATATTTACATGTGCATGTCAAGTTGATTTTATACAACCACTAGACACACGCAAGCAGGGGTATGCATGCGTGGCAGCATCCGTTGTCCAGAACTCGCTACACACCATCACCATCATGTACCGACATATACATTCAACCTACCAGTAGACGTGTACATGGAAACATCCTTTACGCAGCACTCGCTGATGCCAAAGAGTGGCGGCAATGTGCGTGTGCATGTGCTGGTCAGATCTGCGAACTGTTCTGCGTGGTCTCCTTCCTCTTCGCGCCCGTTGGCGTAGCTTGGACCGATGTGGCACTGTAACGAAAACAATAGTGTCGCAAACATATCATGTCGTAAATACAGACAATCTCAAAAACACATCTACCTCTCGAGAATACACTCCATCAAAGTACAATCCTGTCAATCCGAAACATCACCATGGCCAATTATTGACATTGCAAACCTGCCATGAGAGAAAACACCGACCAAGCGAAGAATCCACTTACCATACAATCACAGCCTGTGCCCAAGGTCTCCCCGCCCTCTGTGCCGCGATGCGATCCAACGCCTCTGCTGAGGGCTTGATTTGCTAATGCGGTTGCCGATGCTGGCATTAAAGTAGGAAAATTTATTGTGGCAAGAATTTATAATAGAATAGACAACTACATATGGACGCTCTCGGTTTCAAACGATGGAAATCACACGCGCATAGATGCCGCTGGTTTTAGTCGCCCGCACGGCTGTCGGTCGTGTAGGTAGATAAAATGCAGCGGATAGGTAAACCCAGATAGGCAATTACATGATTGTAGGTCGTAAAGCGCGACGACAACTAACATTCGATAGCATGTGCCAAATGACTCTGCTGAATGCTTGATTCGCAGGAGCAGTTGACCAACCTGTGTATTGAAATAAGTAGGGAGGCTGTCCGTGTGGTGGCGTGTTCTGCTGTGGAATTTATTCCGTCAGGTATCGTGAGTTTGTCACAATTATCACATTGGTGCTAAGGGTCAAACTATGCATACCATCCAGAACTTTCGTGTACACAACAAATCAACTGCTAGATGCAAAATTATTTCAAATTCCTTTACCTGTACCAGCTTCGATGATAGATGTGGGAGCCCCTTCCTCCGTGACCCAGTCCAGACATGTCACGAAATACTCGGCTGGTTCAGATTCGTTGATGGTATCAGGTGTGTTGTCAGTGTCAGATTCATTAGTCTGCACATAGCGATTGCACAGTTGTCATATGTGGTTAGAATTAAAAGAAGCGATGTCGAGTAACCAAGTTCAATACTGCTGACTTGTTGATGAAGACCAATTTCTGTCAACAGGAGTTTATAATGGTTCACTCCTGGTACGAAATTCTCGTCTCAATAGTAGTTTGGACGTACTGTACTCGGTGCACTATCGTACAAACATATATACGTACATGTTGGCCATCCTTGTCTTGAACGTTCATATTGTATAGTGTCGCGCCAGTCTCTACATCCAACAGGTCCACCTGCCCATTATCGTACCCCACACACAGCACTTTCCCATCGGGGCGCCATCGCAAAGCGGTCACTTGAACTGTCTCGCCTGCAAAGTCGTAGGTGCACGGGATGGCAAGAAAGAGAGGAAGAGTTGGCTGCATTTCTAACAGAGAAACTTGTGCGGCGATTGACGAGTAGCCATTACCATACAGCGGTCTCGAAGAAGTCCCAAAATAAATTGCAACGTATCACGGTAAGCAACATAAGAAGGTAGGGAAATGGCAGACAATCCCCACAAAATCAAATTCACGAAAGCGATGAAGATTTGATAACGCAGAATCTAGACTAAGTGTTTGTTTACTGAATTGACAGAAGATTAAAGACAAACATCGCCGATTGTAACCGGTAGAAAATACCCGAAAATGAGATTTATCATTGTTCCAAAGCTGTGTGGAGTGTTGAGTGCAATATGCTATCGAAGGTTTTGATATAGACGGGTCATATACAGAAAACAAGCGGTGTATACAAATGGGATCGTATTTGCAATAACAACTCAGACGGCAGCTAGTGAAGAAACACGTATACTGTGGGCGGCTGCAATAAATAATCCAAATTAGTCGAAGATTCTAAGACAAATGGGAAGTTGAATCGATGGTAGGTTTAGAGTGATCTAGAATGAGTGCGCACGTACACGATCCTCATCATCGTGTAAGCACCATACAAAGACAACTTTTGAGTGTAGAACCATAGGTTTTATTTGTAACATACAAATATAAGCAATGTGTGACTGTAAAGATCAAAATATCCCTGTTATGAATGTCTATGCACAGCTGCCTATATCCATACTATCTAATATACACCAAGACTATGAAGTTTAAACCCGTTTATAATAGGGTATGACATCTTGAAATCGATGTTTTCTGTCAACAACTGAATACCTGGCACGTGAGTCCACTAGCAGCTAATCGTTACAAGCGATATATGCAAACGAAAATCATGAAGTGCACATCATACTCACCCGTATGTAACAGAATAAATAGGCACTCGTGTATCAGCCTTGTTATAGGCTAACAGATTTTGGACGTGATGAAAATTTGAAACAACCACCAAAAAATTTACGTGCGGATGATAAGAGATTGCAGATAACAGCAATATGATGAGGTTAATGATGAGGTCATTTTTGTGGTCAACCAATCAGGCACCATGATATTAAGCCCAGAAAACTTAGAATTGGTTGAAAAGACCTGCTTAAAGCAATTTTGACGCTCACATGTATACATATTTATATCTACATGAGTATGAGTGTTTTCATATACACGCTTGAATATGTGCATATGCGTGTATGTCTGTGAGTGCGCCTGTGTAACCGCAGTGCTCTTCTTTTCTCTTTGTGTATACTCTACTTGGGAAGTTGGTATACTAGATTCTTGTAGAGAATGTATGCGTACCTGCTGTCGTAGTACATAGCAACCTCAATTTCAAGTGTCACCTATGTGATCGACATTCCAATAAAATACATCTCTGAGTGCGCCTGTGCATATGCTTACAAAACGAATGCTTATCTAAACCTACCACCACTATAGCAGGGCCAGCTACATAGAGATAGAGAGAAGAACATATATAGATACGATAAAGGAGAAATTATATATGCACACAAACGCATATATACTATGGTGTCACACGAAAAACTAAATCTAATTACTGCATACATGCACAGGATTGAGTGTATATCAAGAATGTATACATATATAAACACATATATATAACACAAACATACATATATACATATATTCATGGATGTAAATGTTTATATAAAAACATGTACATGTATATATATATATATATATATAATATACACATATATAAATATATATATATATATATATGTGTGTGTGTGTGCGTGTGTGTGTGTATGTGCGTGTGTGTGTCTGCGTGTGTGTGTGTGTGTATGTGTGTGTATACACAAACTTATATATAAATATATATATATATATATATTATCAAATATATATCTACTTGCGATATTCTAAACCGTATATTTTATAACTTCTTGAGGTGAAGGTATGTGCGAGTCTAACCTAGTACTGCCAACGCACAAGCATCTACTATGGGAATGCTGACGGGTCTTGTAAATATGCTTAAACATGTAAATCACTCAAGATGGGAGGTGGACTTGCCAGCGTACCCGCCGATCTATCTGTTCGCGATCAGTATCATGTCGGCTCTATGTGTTGTATCGTATTCTGTTTCTATTCTCCGCATGATACAAATTTTAGTCGGCTACTACGAGCCGTCAAAATCATGCAAACAGCTGTGATCTCCTGCAACAATTATCTCCAACAATCAGAAATTCGAACCAAATTGAGTTCACGCCACCAAAAGCATACTATACTCTTGCATCCACACAATTGTTAAAATCTATACAATCCTGCTCAAACGAAGCTTACTCTCTCACATAGTTGTATTTAGTACTTTTAAGCTAATACATGTCATGATCGATTTTTCGCAAACGCGGTCACAATAATCTTGCTAACTCATATTTATCCCCAATAGATTCAACTTTGTGAAAAAACCCCATTTCCTACCTTTGGATGCAGTGGTCCACAACTTCTGACCCGAGAATCTCAGCAACTGCACACGGCTCTCTACCAAGGCAATCGCCGCTATATCCATGGTGGGACACCATTGTATTCCAGCACATTCTACCTGTGATCCCAGAGTACATTCCTTCTCCAAAGCAAAGTCATTCGCTTGTTCGAATGCTTTTTGTTCCATCGTGGTATGAATTTATGACTTGATGTGGGCGTACATATGACAAGTGCGTATCTTCCAACAGCGCTGCCTATACTGTGAATCTCTTATTTGAGTTATCCACTTAACATCACGGACACCGATATGATGTGAATGTGATCGAGAACTTTCTTATTGGGTTGGCATTGGAATGTGGGACGGTGTCTAGCGTGCGTGTAGAAGAACGCTATATATATATATATATATATATATTCGTCATAGATATAAATACATATAAAAACTTACGCACCTCTATAGAGTAGCTGGCAAAAGCTCTATTATATATGCAAATACACTGTCCGTTTCGATGTCATCACTCGTATTGTATGTCTAAAACTTATTTATTCTATTTTTTATTCAGCAGTGTGACCTGCGACGTGCGAACGTCGAACTGCGATGACAAAAACTGATATTTAAAATTGCTGAATGAAAAATAATATATATATATATATATATTTTTAAAACAAAAATATGTAGTGACACTTCGATAGAATGTTCCCGCCAAAAGATCAACCCCAAAATGAAGTATTTACCATGCCTCCTAAAAAAAGAACATATTTACATATAAAAAATATATATAATTTTTTTGTTTGTGTTTTTATTTATAAAAAAGGTTTTAGCTGGTACAGGGCAGATGATCCTGGACAGGTACTTCAGGACAACTAATCGTTTATTTTATGTTACTTCTTGTCGACGTACTTTAAGGGTTGAAGTACTTGATCTGAGGGGAAGTGCGTTTCCGTCATGAAACCTCATACTTAACCTAGTAGTCTGGATTTCAACAAGATAACTTTAGGCGGGAACATGTAATAAGCTAAAGAACTATTTGAACAAGAAGAACTAACTTTATTTACTATTTGTGTTGTCAATATGTAATAAAGTTATGTTGTGAAAGTAAAAATATATTTTAAACGTATCCAAGATAATTTGTCGCCAAGGATATGTAAAACCTAGTTGAGTTAGGAAAACCCCAGTTTGGCATGTAGAATAAATGAGTCATGCTCAGTCATTCTCAATAACTTGTGTTCCATTCCTCCCAGAAAACTAGCGGATCCCAGGAGGTAGCGCGGAACCTGACACCAACAGTAAGACCGTCAGGTGCATCTAGCCCTTGTTGGTAGTTTAGGGCCCATGACCACCCTTTTACTATAACTATTGTTAATGTGTATGGAAGCCACGTACATACTAACGACGATTATGGGCCTAAGATAATGCGCGGTGATGAATCCACATCTATGGTATATGTGTATTGTAAGGGCTTTACTGATCGTTATTAATCAGAAAAGCTAAGAATTTACGTTTGTACCCCACGCAAGATACAGGCGTATCAGTTTTCGTTCAGCTTGGAACGGTCTCAAGCGGATAGAGATATCGCCAAAGAGTGTAAAAAATCGAAAGAACAATTATAAAATTATGAACGTTTTGGTGGCCGCAATAAGACCCTCTCAGAGATTGATATTACGGATATAGAAGCGCAAGTGGCTCGCGGGATCGTGAGTATTAAACCATTAATAGCTGATTGGTGGATGAATAAGCCATAAGCAGACGAAGAATATGCGGAGGTATACCGATTCGCTCGCAGATGGGTGATAAAGGAGAAAGCGAGTATGGATATCTGGACCTTGTATATTACATTCTAATTTAAGCATACATGTGCTAGTGGTCCATAATCTGGTCCATTTTAAAGCCTCGCTCCATCTACTCTTGGTGGTAAGTGTGTTCAACTTATCTGTTCTTCAAGTACTTTAGAGTGTCGATTAGTCGGTGGCTTATATCGTGCTCTATTGACAGCGCAAGCAAAATATTTGCTCTGTGTCACCAATTCTTTTACAATTACGAAGGAGTGCTGATCAGATTCGGGATTTTTTTTTTTGGCTTTTTAATCGCTTCGACCAGGAGCACATCCCATCGGTCGATCCTGGGTCTCCTAATTCTCTTACCCGTTTGAGCACAGCTTGTGTATGCACCCAGTTTGTGTGATTATGACAGGGTGAAACCTTAGGAATTTTGGGCTCACAATTTTGGGCTCACTTTTGCCTTCATCAGTTACAACTCATTTGGTTGGTGCAATCGGCAGTAAACAAATGCAGTCTTACATTGTCACGAAACAATAAACGCCAGTATATTTATCCCTGTCTATCACGCATACACACAATACGGCCATTCTATCGTGTCTGTAGCTTCTTGCTACGTTACCACGCACATACATCATCGACCGATACTTTTAGGACCGTCATGTGATTTGTCAAATGCTACCTCAAGATTGACTACAGCACGCAGTTGTTGTTTTCTGGATTGTCGGAGAGTATACGAATGATCACCAACATACGTCTTAATCGCTGCATTTACGGCTACAACTCGTTTGATCGACGCGGCATCATATGTAAAGAATTCGAGTTTTCGACAAACTGTGCGTAGAACATTATTCATAGACAAACTCACCGCAAATAAAACCGAAGATATCTCAGGCACTTCTAGTTGTGCCGAGGTAGAACTGGCTACGTGGTTTTATGTTAAATACTCGACAATACCATCCTTTGGTTGTAAACTGGGCAGAAATCATAATGCTGCACTAGACAGCATAAGCACGCAGAGCAGGCAATCTTATCTCGCAACTGACTCTATATCCGGTTTATCATAAGTACCAGACCATGGCAACGGCGGCAGACCTATCACTTTCGAATGTACCTGAACTATATACCGTTCTGCTCGATATATGTATGTCATAATATTTATGTCATTTATCGTCCGCCCATAAGTCATCATCGTCTTATTCTATTAAACAAATACGTCTCGCATTTAGCAGCGTGTATAGGTTTCTTGTCTCGTATTCGTCAGCAAGCATATCCTCATCAAGAGATCGATCTGCGTGTGCTGGATAGTTAATGTCCTTATCTATCTATACAAGCAATGATTATCAGAAGAACTTATTCTTCGCCACTTCTGTTTCTTCTGTATACTTTTCACATTTGGTCTCAGACCATTTCTTATGCGCATAAGCATTTCAGATAGTAGGAGGTGTGTCTGTATAACACATGAAACCCCGAGCCATGGCAAGAAAGTATTCACTGTCATATCACTTTTAGTAACAATAAGGCAGCTATCACAGTATATTCGAAGCTAAATATAGTAACTGCGACCAAAAGTTATAACTGCGCAGGTTTCAGTAGTGTACCTTCGCCCGAATCTACTGTAGTTATAATATCGGATACATTGGAAGGCTTGTATTGCTTTGTCTAGAATAATTTTATCATAGCCAATAGCCACAAAATCCAAATTGTAAGCTAGAATCCAGTCTATCTTATGCTGTAGGTGTAGTGCCAAAAATTGTTGTTCTACTTTCATTTGCGCCATCGCATACTCTATTTCCTTGTCTTGACAACGGAATATGATGATCTCTAGGAATATGATGATCTCTACTTCAAACCGGATACATCAGCTTTACACATGTTCTCTTTGTCGAAACCGACTGTCTTGCATTTGTTATGTGTTGACGTTGTTCATCCAATGTGACATTGTGTAAGTATACATTTATATATGAATCTACATAAGTGTAAGATTCGGTCTATTAAGGCGATATTAACGCCTTAGAGTAAATAAACGCGTAGGTAAATTCTAAGTATCGTGAAAATATCAAAGTAAATAAACGAAATGAGACTTTTAGTAAAATTAGGTATGCCTCGTGAAAACAGCAATACTCTGAGGGATTGTGAGACTGAGACATTGCCTGTATATAATCCTCTCAGTGCTGTATCCGCCGAAGAGATTTTATTTAGTGTTTCATTGTCGCTCTATTCGAGACTATGGTATGTTTCATTGGGGCGAATCTGAGAGACTCATAAAATCCTATCTTCAGAAAAAATAAATAAATAAAAAGGAAAAATACTCTTGATGTCCTTAGTTATTGTCTTAACCAATAACTTGCCACTTATCAAGAAGTACCGACTTAGCCTTCATCAGACTGGCACATCTGGTTGGCTGATCGGAGAATCAACTAGGTAACGTTAATAGTCCCTAGAAACCTATATTCGGTTGAGCCAACTCGCTACCGAAGTATTCAGATATACATAAAGTTGGAAAGTAAATATAGTTCAAATAATAGAACTAGACCAATTCTTGTGTTTGGTATTTTAACTGGGGCCTTTTAATGGTCTCGTCCAAATACCTGATATGTAAAATGGAAAAGGTATTAATTAATAAAACCATTAAAACCCATTTAGGAAACTTAAGTTCCTCGTACTATTAAGAGTACGTTTATAATTTACGTACTGCTTAAGAGTACGTTTATAACATAGAGTCTAATGTGGAGGCCCGGCTATTACATAAGAACATGTAGATGGATGCACATTTATATATATACAGGTGCGTGCACAGACGTATGTGTATGGACATACAAGACCAGGTTGAATATTTAAAAACATACCTATCGTTTTGATAATTGAAACAGAAATGCCATTGATGTTCACCCAAAACAAAATTGTGTAAGTATACACTTATTTGTAAACATACAAAACGACATGCAGATGCATGCACAATTTTTATATATTCAGATGCATGCACAGATATGTGTGCATGAACCTATGACAGCTAATATTTAAAAAATACATATAAAGATTTCGTATTTGAAACAGAAGTTCTACATACCTAAAGTATCCTACATAATACACATTATTCATACTTTAATATATTCCTTGATCGGAATTCCCGATCTGCTGCTCGTGTTTCATTTGCTTTCATATCCTCCACTCTATACCCACCAAACTGTATCGGAAGCTTTACAGGTCGCAAACAATCCGATTGTACACGTTGTAGATACGCACATATGTCTATTAGAACCGACTGCTAGTTATTGTGTAGAGCCGTGTCAATCGCATGCGTACACATGAACTGGTGGGCTAGGTAGCTAGCATCTATACCTACTACGTCAGCCATAATCGACAAGACGTTTATACAAACGTAGGCTAAAGTAAATTAAACAATCCTGCTTGCCCATGCCCGTAAGCTATACTTATATGAACCCGAGAGTAATTTGGTACTTGTTCTCAAATTAATATACGTATAGGTGGATCAGCCCGAAAGCACGTATAGAGCCATTTGAGACTTCTTCTCATATTATTCTACACGTGTTCTCGGGCTGACCCACCTATACATATATTATTTTGAGAACAAATCCTACATTACTCTCGGGCTGACGGCATAAAACGATATTAACATATTTAGAACTACGTCTAACTTTTTAGTCTCTCAAGATGTGCATGTTATGACAACACTTGAGCATAGTATATTGTATACTTATCTATTCACCGTTTTGTGTAAAGAGTGTTCATGAATTTTACAGTCAAGCTGAGTCAGTAAATTCCCAAAAAGAATGTTCCATACTACTTTATCAAATACCAAATTTAAGTGCCCTAGTATTGCACTAAAGCTAATAGAGTGTTGTCCTACAAAGCTAATTTTATTTGGTTGATCCCATACTTATTCTACAAGTACAAGTCTCTAGTAAGTGGTGACAACTTTTAGTAAACCGTGACCCATGTGTTCCTAACTACGAGGAAGGGATCATCTGAAAGAGTATGGCTTCTCATAGAAAGTAATTGTCACTACTCCTCGTGTAGCATCTAGGGACCAGAATATCAAAAAGCCAATCCATATTCCAAAACCCAGAATAATCAAATATTGAGTTTTGGAATTAGGATTGGAATATTTCTGATATTAGTCATCAGAAATATTAGCGGTAGAACCGTTAAGCTATACTGGGACTCTGCGTGAGAGAAATACTCAAGTAAATCCTGAGTCTAGTGAAAACACAAACAAAGACTCAGTTGGGTTCTCTCATACTAGAGATCTCTCCTAGCTGAGATAGTCGTACTTGAGAAGAGGTCTATTGTATCCTTTAACGTGTACCTTTCAGATAAACTCTATACTCTACATTTTTACAATATCCTTGAAACATAGATAAGTCAACCAGAATCACAATACGCTAAAGAAATTATCGTAATTAGTGAAACAGAATTCAGTACAGTTTTAAGACCACTCTAAAGTAATAGAAGATTATTACGAACAAGATGAAGTTAACTTCCAAGAGGTGCCAACAGAAAGAAGTTGGAGCCGCTACCCAGGACTGCCGCGGAAATAAGAACGAAGAGGAGCGAAAGAAAGAGACGTTCCGCCGATAACGTGGCCTTAGGACAACAACCAAGGTAACAATATCGTGTCCAGAAGCAAGCTGGACACGTGTCAAGGAAGTACGAGTGTAGTTATGATCACAGAGAGAACATCCGCGTGTAGAAAAATTAGAAGTGCCACGTTGATTAATTAATCAATGTTGGGGATTTTCGAACAAGAAAATCTACTGACGTCAGGGGCCCTACACAACAAAGCTAGGTAAACTAGATAAAATAGCACAAGCGATAAAATTTCTATCAACTAGCTAGAATTATGAGTCTACCAACTAATACATCTACAGAGAAACAAATAAAACATTAACGTAAGGTGCACACATCACAAGACAGTCAGGCAGTACAAGTGTTGTTATGATCACAGAGAGAACATCCGCGTGTAGAAAAATTAGAAGTGTCACGTTGATTAATTAATCAATGTTGGGGATTTTCGAACAAGAAAATACACTGACGTCAGGGGCCATACAAGATAAACTTGAATGAAGTAGCATATACAAACAACAAATAATAAAAGACAACATACCCCCTCTCGACACATTTATTGTTAAAAAAATGTATATAGCCGAAGGCTCTTTAATTTAAATCTAAGCAATTTTTGTACGATAAAGTCACTAAATGTACATAAAAAAATTGGAATTGTCGCTAAATGTACTTTTGTACATATTTGATCCATATTTCAGTGCGTTTTCATCGAGAAAAAGGGTGAATGTAAATTCAGTGACTTTTCCACATTTCCAATGTACATTTAGCGACTTTGTTCATATATCTGTCAAGGCAACTGCGTCCTGGTTAGTAGGTTTATATCCAAGCTGGGACAAATAGTACCGGTGCCTATATCGACTCTATACAAGATGAGAGTAAGCATTCATGATCCACAGCCAGAATGATGCATGCCACTCGTGGATGCGGAGCTCAGACGATGATATGATTTAGCTATCAAGGATTGTGGTGACGATGAGGAAGATGATCTCATTCAAATAAGTCAATACATTAGTGAGTTAGAGTTCATGCGTTCACGCTTAGGCGACCAGATAAACGAAGCACCTATGACTTCAGAATTTCCTAAGCTACCAAAAGATAGCTACTTTGGAAAATTGTGAAGACACCATAGAGTTCACTACGCAATGTAGAGATATATTCCTAGCGAAGTCCATGCCGCTGTGTCAGTACCCAGCACTAGTGGCCTATTAGACTCCACTGATGCAACGGAGAAGACCAAGTCGATACTCAATAACTTAAGAGATTCTGAGACGCGTACAACTAAGCACTTCAAGGAACCTGAGCAATTCAATAGAATCATTATTGACAGGCTCAGGCCCCACCCAGTAGACTATCTGTTGGATAAATACCTCGGTGACATGCAGAACAAGAAGTTGAACGTCGAAATGCGCACAGAGCATGCGCATATGACAATGGCGATGTTCGAGGAGCGTTACCGCAGCTCAGAAAAGGAACCCATACACTATCCCCACATCAATTCAGTCTATGCCCCAAGAAGGCTTCGAAGCAGGCCAAGCAGGCTGAGGCGCAGGTCAAGAAGGATGTGCAAATAGCAAGACTGTCCATTACCTCTGGCAAGGTAGAAGATATCACGGAGGGCGATGAACACTGAAACAACTGGTGGGCGGAAGCAAACATGATTGACCTGGCTGGCAGACTCAATGTTTATACAGATGAAGAAACGTTCTTAATAAATGCAAATGAATTAAATTACCAACGGTTATCATTACTTCCCGCACACGAGATCAACGTTTACACATAGATATACAAATTAATGGCAATACATACAATGCACTAGTAGACTCGGGCGCATAACGCTCATGTATGGAGAAGAGTGTAGCAACAGAACTATGTCTTTCCGTCAGAGCGCAACCGGGTTATATACAATTAGCACAAACAGATGCAAGAATACAACTCACAGGATCAACTGGAGTTTGTGACATCAGTTATGGATGTTGGAAAACCTCTCAGTTTTTTGAAGTATTGGATTTACCAGACAAGAAGGCACCAATACTTCTCGGTATGGACATTTTACCATACATAGGTATATACATAGCAGGATAAATCAATCCACAGATACCAACGGATGCGAAGTAGGAATCACTCCTCACTCCACATGAAGAGGACCCTGAGCATAAACAAGAAGGCTTCAGGGAGTCACTTGCATATCTTCGAGATACCAACACGAACATACCTCCTGACGAACATTGCAACCTACCAGGCTCCACAGTCACAGTACCTGCAAGTGAAACTAATGTCAGACAAATGAGGCACGCTAAAGTCAAATTTGTACCTCACCAGTATATTCCACAAACGGATGAGAGTGTACAGGGGTGGCTTACAGATGGTCACATGTACAAACCGAACTACACCCAACAACAGTAAATTTACCGTTGTTATCAACAGATCAACATGATCAAACAGCTCTCCTCAAGAAAGTACAGACATGCCTAGACTAACGCGAGATCAATTATTAATATGAACAAGATAAGTTTGAGTTACCGAAAATAAAGGAAGTACTACACAACCTACAAGGAGCACAGTTCTTTTCAAAGCTTGATCTCACTAGAGGATGTCACCACTTTCCAGTAGACGAAGCAAGTCAACACTTCTTCACATTCTCATGGAGAGGAGCGCAATACTTATTTAAGTCAGCGCCGTTTGGACTACACTCACTCACAGCACAGCTCCGGGGAGCCATGGCAAACTTGTTAATAAACATCAAATGAGTGCAAGTGTATGTAGATGACATAGTCATTGCAAGTCTTACAGAAGAAGAACATCGTAAGACAGTTCGTAAAGTAATCTAGCGACAGAATGGAGCAGACTTCCGTCTCAATCACAAGTGTGCCTTCGCGGTCAAAGTGGTCAACATTCTAGGTTTGAAAGTCACCACACAGGGACTCAAAGCAGATCTTGAAAATTAGAAAAGGATGATGGACTGGCCACTACCCAGAACAAAAATAAATCTACACAAAGCGGTGGGACTAGCAAATTACAAGCGCGACCATGTCCCCAACTTTGCCCACACAACTAAACACTTCCGAAACATCATGAAAGAAAAATTGAATCATAACATATCCATGTTATGGACTCCGGAACTCAAAAAGAAGTGGGAAGAACTCAAAGAAGCCATCGCCTATTCAGCGACATTAGCATACCCTGCTGATGGGGTACCGTTTCAAATAATGAATGATGCTTGTGACTATGGCATAGGAAAATGTTTATGTTTTATTTCAAGTCATCGATGGGGTTAGAAGCGACATTCTCTACTTCTCGAAAGGCTTGAATCCAACACAACAACGATATGGCAGAAATACTAATGAGCTACTAGCACTCGTATACAGCCTGGAACAGTTCTCCGACTATATCAAAGGAGGGGACATAACACTGTGGACAGATCACAAAGCACTCACGCAAATGAACAGTCAACAGACGTTACACCCAATGCTAGCCAAATGGATAGCAAAAGAATTACACCACCACTTCTCCATCATACACGTCCCAGGCAAGGACAACCAGATGGCAGACAGGTTGTCGCGTCTACATGAAAACACTTCGAATACTAAACTTCGAAGGTACTACAAGAAGCGAATGAAACAACACAATATAACCAAGAGTATATCACATAGGAACCGAATATATCCACAACTATATCAGCCATAGACTGAATGTTACACTCCAGATTCTACCAAGAAGCTGAACGAGAATGTTACACTCCAGATTCTACCAAGAAGCTGAACGACGGTTTGGGAAATTCACAGTGGATCGATTTGCATCGGCACACAATACACACACAGATAAGTACTACACCAAAATTCATAACGCGCTACAACAAAAGTGGGCGCAGGAAGTGAATGCATGGGCGAACCCACCATGGAAACTCATACCTGATATCCTTGACGAAATCATTGAAGAGGCAACCAGCATCACGATATGTGCACCATACTACCCCAATGCAACGTGGTTTCCAAAATTCTTGTCTTTACTAGAAGAAGACCCGATGCTAGTGGAAAAGACAAACAATACTTTCCTCAAAGAAGGCAAGAAAGCTTGTGGCAAGACCCCATGGGGTGTCACATTAGTCGTAAAGATAGGAGTGAAGTGTCCATATCTTGACTCAACGCGGGAACAACGTGCCATACACGTTGCAGCATCAGAACCAGTTCACTCTGGAGATGCACCACAGGCAACAGAATACGAGACACGTGTCAACCTCATCGAGCAATACCACAAATTGAGAATTTACACTCTTGAGGAACCGATACATAAGTTGGAAGCAATGGACATGGTTGGCCTGATATCCAACAACATGTACACAAGTTCATTGACGGATGCATACCATGTCTCAAAAATAAGATACACAAAAAAGGAATTCCATCCCTTACAATCAATCACAGCCACATTTCCAGGCGACAGAGTCCAAGTGGACACCATAGGGCGGGCCACTATTGGATTCCAACAGAGGGCACACATATGTGTTAGTATGGCTCGATGTACACTCATCCGTATGTCATATTACTCCGATGATGGACAAATGAGCGGCTACTATAGCACGCACGCTAGTACCAATCATGTGTGACCATGTATTTTCACAAATCATACAGACTGACCAAGGCACTAAATATTAACAACATGCTTCCGAAAGTTGTTGAACAAGCGTCAATGCAACACCTAGTCTCTCGGCCGTGTCAACCTAAAGTCTTAGGTGCGAACGAACGATCACACAGAGATCTCATGCCACTGTTACGAAAATTCGTTGAGCAATACCCAGGTAACTGGTGTTCACGACTTCATTCGTAGAGATGGGTCACAATCTGCGTACATCAAGAAGGCACAAGTCACCACGATTTAACGTGTACTTTGGTCGCAGACAGAATCAACTAACGGACTACAACGAGCCAGTGACCGCACCCAGTACAACAGTATATTGGGAAGAGCGACTGCAGAATCTAGAAGAAGCCATCAGGCCACAACTAGACAATAATGTTGTACAATATCAAGAGAAGATGCGCGCAGCATACGGTCAAAAATACCAAAAGAAATATGTAAACTTCCAGGAAGGGGACTTTGTCATGGTTCGCTATCAAGGTGAAATGAACAAGTTAATAGCACCAAATGGCGGACCATACAAAGTAGTACACAGGGAGGGCAATGGGTATTTTTTGTCTGTAGCCTTGATGGGAATAAAACCCCCGAATATCCTGACTCGATCAGTGATGAGCTACTTGGACTTGTAAAAAGGACCAGTGCTCCGGAAGCATTTACTTCCAATAATCACGCACAACAAAACGAGAAGACTCAGTTCTCCTCGATAGTCGACGACAGGCCGTACATCCGAGGTGATAGATCCCAGGAGTACCTACTGCAATGGACAGATGGGGAGCGTACCTGGACGCATGAATCAGACATCACAGATGCTGATGTCATTGCAACATACCGTCAACGCCATAGATGCAAACGAAGGCAGTCAAGGCCAAAGAAGCCGGCGACGACGAGCACTGATGAAAGATCAGCGAGCAACAGAAAGCGCACAACTAAGCAAGTCTCACTGATACCACGGGACACTTCCACTTTTCTCGCCTTGAAGCATGCTCACCAGAGGGACAAGGACCAAAGACTCGGTTGTAGAGCCACCATTGAGAAGCGCTTTCCTAAGCCAAGTTGAGATCAACCAAGAGCACCGGTCAAGACTGACTAAGATGAGCGTGGTAGAGAACTCCTGTCATAGTATAAAAGCCAATATCCGTCTGTGAATTAGATTACCGATATGCAAAAGTATGTACGAGCACATCAAATTAATGAGGCACAGAGGATGAGGAGTTTTTGCTTAAAAATGACAAGAAAGTTATTAATGCATCAGGAATATTTACAAAACTCAAGAGATTGTACCGATATGCTAGTGACCCCTGATTAAAACAGGGCCTGTTGGAAACATGTCGGTCGTAATTAGAAGCGGCGGGACTAGCTCAGAATTTTTGGACGTTGACAGCTGTGATTTGGAGGCTTTGATGACGTATGACGACTGAGCTCTATTTTGTGAGTTAGCTATGGGCCTGTAGTGTGTTTCAGAGAGACAGCCCGTTTTATGTTACACCCCATCTCACCTCAGAGATCTCTTGGCAGTTTATATTGACAATGTAATGTTCTGAGGGTAGATAATGATCAAAGAGCTATTCAAGGGCATTGCCCCCACTTATCATCTAGCAACTCACACCAGGCCATTTTCGTTTTTAGAGGCATATTCACCCGCCGCGCTTCAGGTTATACCACAAATTTTAGTCAGGTGCCTGATCACAAGAGCATACGAATTCCACGGGGATATTTCAAAAGGGCTGGCATCAACAAGACACTTATCAACCAGTACGTGCAATGGCATACTTTTCGCTCTTTTCTTTGGCACAGAGTTTATGCAGCCTAATATCACCAGACGACGCCATCGCCGGACTCGTAAGTATCAAACAAGCATCCCTAGAGCCATCTCGATCGATCGAGACCGTGACAGTAGCCGATCAATTCTTCAACGGATGGTTCCTCACGAGCCCACTTCAAAAAGCTGTGGACTTGCACTCGATATAGAAACGAATGCTGTAACAGAATAATAATTATTAGTTGGAAC
>NW_014040549.1:214881-227353 GCF_001186125.1 Sphaeroforma arctica JP610
AGTTGAAAAATTAACACTTTTGTCTATTCCTAGAGCTAGGTTGTTTTTCTTGTAATATTATATATCCTTGCCCCACTTACCGTAGGAGCAACAATCCTATTTCTAAACCCGACTTCTTCTACGCACACTACTCCTTAGATCTTATTCGCTAACTATACTACTTCCATTTCTCTAACGCAATTTCTATTGAGCATCCTTTGACTAAAAATATTTCTAGAACAGGGTTCTAACTCGATATCTAGCCTACACTATCACCCTTACTGTTTGTCTCTACAACATATAATCACAAAACTATACTTCACAATCGTTTCTACTTAACTGATCGTCTGACTGGACCATCGTCTTGGCCATGTGGTCCTTCTGGTCCTGCTCATTTCGTTCTTGTACTTCTGATGCCTTCTCCTTTTCCGGTTACTCCTTAGGTTCGGTCGAGGGCTCCTTGGGTTCGGTCGTAGTGTCAATACCTGCCTCCGTTCTTGAAGTCCCAGTAAAGTTAGGTACCTGTCTAGGAAGCCTAAAGCGTTCGAGCTGTCTAGCCATATTGATTCTATTGCTGAAGCGTCCATTGTTCACCTCAGATTCCATTTGCTGATTCCATCGGACGTGCTGATCGTTCGGTCTCGGCGTCTCTTCCGATTCGCTGCCACTATTCGACATCAAGGATGGCATTGTGGCACTAGCGTCACTACTTGTGTACCCGCTATCCTCTTCTACCGCATTCTGAAAGATGTCGACATTTTGCTGCGCCATCTTACTTTCTCTATTACATTCGATGTTTTCTTTCTTTGTTCGTCGTATTCTTATAGAAAAAATCTGATAAATTTCATTCAATTACTATAAAGTAGCTTATTCATTAATTACTAATAAGCTCACAACTTCCCTGGTAAGTTAAAAATGTGGTAAACGAGCGCTTCAATAACTGTATCGCAACGTTCTCCTCTCATAGAGAGGGAGACGTTGTCCATTTATTAGTAATTGAAAATTAATGACTCTAATAATGAGTCATAAGTCATGTGCTGTGATAGTCAGCAAAAACCAAGTTTATCAGAATATTCTGATAAACTGTAAAAACTATAATAAAACTAAAATAAACAAATAAACCTAAGTACTTGTATTCTGACCACAACAACAAGGAACTTCATCACTTTCACTTTGAAGTCAACACAGCGTATCTATATTGTAAACTAGATGCGCCGGTCTACATGCTCCCCTCGAAGGGGAGTGTTGAGCTTGGACATTATCCACCCCATCGGTGCAGAAACTCCGCCGTGGCCTCTCTACGGCTTAATGTAAGCCGGGCTGCTCTGGAGCCAGTACATTGGCCGCACCATAACATCACTAGGCTTTAACAAAAGTCCGCAAGATGAGAACATCTGTGACCATTCTGTTCGCGATGTTACATTGCTTCTTTACGTCGACGATGTCTGATTTTTTATGTTTGGTCAGGTCACAATAGTATGTTCAACCAATTATTTTAGCTCAATATTTCAAAGGCGTAAAGTTGAAAGTGTCTAAGCCCTGAGTATTTGATAACCACCTCCCGCTTTTGGACTGTTAAACTTAACTGGAAGTCTATTTCAAATAATAGCACAATCATTCCAAAAGTGAAGCTTATACTCATTCCAACGCCAGCCCCATCATCTCAATATGCGGCTTCACATTGGAATGATTGGGTTAGGTGTACCATTTCACGCTTCACATTTGGGACAACTAAAATGTATTGACATTGATTTCATGGATACGCACCGTTGGCCCGCAATTATTTAATTTTGCTCTATCTGCTAAATATCTGCCAGCCCCCATCATCTCAACATGCGGCTTCATATTGGAATGATTGGATTGAGTGTACCATTTCACGCTTCACATTTGAGACAACTAGGACGTGTTGTCATTGATTTTATGGATACATACCGTTGTCGCGTAATTTTTATTTTACTCTATCTGCTAAATATACTTCATACTACAGAGTGAAGATTATAACACAACATCACACAAAAAATAAAATTTATAAGTAGGTCTCTTCATTATGGTAAGCAAAAATATATATAACAAGTTTGATTTTTAGTTGATTTAATTTACAAAGAACGCAGTGTAATAAATACAGTAGTTCGGTCACTTAAAAATGTAGTCAAAACCGAGAAACGCTTAGTAGAGAATGTTAAGTCTGAATAAGTGATATCAGTCAAAAGTACCGTTCTGAATGGCGCACTTGCTGTATTTATTAATCATGTTCCTATATGGGACTCGATTTCTTCTAACTACTGGTCATGTGAAAATATCCGTATCTAAGGTTTTGGTTTCCTAGTTACAAATTTATGATGATATCCGATGAGTCATCATCCTCTCTCACTAAAATCTATATTGCACTATCTGGTCCGGTTATCTGGCCCGGTCCTGAAATTGATCTTTTAGGTCTGGTCCTCTGGTCCGGTCCTACATCCCGTCTACGGTACTTTGTCCTGACACAGTTTCGCAACCTACGTATGTTGAACAGCTAGTTACGAAAATTGAACCCTTGGAGAGAGTAAGTACATCCATGAGTACATCCTTTGATGTTCATCTGTCTCGCACAGTTCTGCAGGACTCTGAGTTTCATAACATCATCGGATCCTTAATATTAGGAAACTATGACTGGGGAACCTCTAGTGAGTTCGGGGAGGATTTGTGTCTTTGTAAGTATCCTGATGCGAGCTATACTGGATAGAAGGACAAACGATCTCATATATGATACTTTGGTCGGATCATTATTATTAGGATACTATGACTGGGGAACCTCTAGTGAGTCCGGGAAGGATTTGTGTCTTTGCACGTATTCTGATGCGAGCTATACTGGATTGAAGAACAAACGATCTCATATATGATACTTTGGTCGGATCCTTGATATTAGGATACTATGACTGGGGAACCTCTAGTGAGTCCGGGAAGGATTTGTGTCTTTGTACGTACTCTGATGCGATCTATATTAGATAGAAGATCAAACGATCTCATATATGATACTTGGGTGTCCTTGCAAATGCTCGATTATACTTGAGAGCGCGCAGTCAGACCCTCGTCGCTCTCAGTACAGCGGAATCCGAATAGATAGGCCTTGTGGAATCCTGCCGTGATGTCAACACCGACTTGAATCTGCTATCTGAGCTTGGTCGTTCACAATAACCTGCCGGGTTCGTGTTGTTAGAACAACCAAATTGCTAAGAAGATGGCGGAAGAGTTGGCTACCAAGCGTAATATCCATATATATGCTAAGTATCCCTTTGTACGAGAGTTGTGAACTAAAAAACGATACGAGTTGACGGTCGCTGATGCTTTGACTAAAGCACTACCGCGAGCTGTATTTGTGACACATCGCAATCAGATGTTGGATCTTCGCTGTTATAAATGCACCCTCGTGTCTACGTATATTTGTAAGTGCGCCTAGCTTATGGGGGAGTCATATGAGCAACAGCAGCTAAATTCTTTCGTTCGTGGGGGTGTCGAAATGTATATTGCCGGACTGGGAAAAGTCCAATTGGCGGACTCAGCCTTAGCTGAATGTGTTGTATAGTATTTTTCCTGAACACAAGCTGTGTTTACGAGTTGGTTTAATGTGCTGATCAGAAGTTCTTGAAATTATGTATACAAGAGTTTTAGTAGGTGTAATGTTGCACACTTTAGACTTGGATATCATATGGTGTAACAAATACAGTTAGGGGTTTGCCGAGAAAATAGAGATGGAACGGCCGTTCAATCCGGCTATACTTTATGCAAATACCCGTATGAATACCCTGTCAAAACGTAAACAACGTTTACATATATAAAGTAGGCAAGTGAGTTCGACACCTGATATGTTCAAGTTACTGTGCGAGCATTGAAATCATCTCAATCCAAAGTATCGCCATCATTGCCAATTGTACACATCCGTTCCAATTCCAAGATCATCTTACCCTTTCATATACGATGATGGATATTTGAACTGCAGCCCATAAATGAAATTTCGACACCTATTATGATCAAGTCTCCCACACCTAACAACGCGAGTAACAATATCATTGTCATTAAGACATCATTGTCAAGTGTGGGCTCATCCGAACTGGCAGATGGAAATCCAAGATCGAAGCCAGGAGCAGAATCGGCATCTGATATTCTATTCGCTGTCAATCTCCGCCATTTAAATGATCCCCGAAGGGCAAACTTTCGAGAACAATAATTGCCCTCGAAAGTCTTTGTACGGTTCGTATTTACGGCATTCGGAGTTGTTTTACTACAATTTTGATTTTACTTGAGAACTGGATTCAGTACTGATTACAATTTCCATTCTTGACCAATCGATGTATTTACTTTTAATGAGTCTGTCGTCTCTAGAAATTAACAAAAATGGTTACAAATTAAATACATTTAAAATTACTCATTGACACAAACTTTCAAATGATTAAAAGTTTCTGACCCCAACGATCAACATTCACACCAAATCTGTCCTACTCACCATGTTGCAAGATAATCTCGTCCCTTTAGGAACGCGTAGCCACTAACATTTGGGTGAAAATAGTATATAACTGGACGCACATATGGTTCTGTGTAGTAAAATTAGGAAATCGTGCGATAGTAAATCAACCAATGCAAGTGCAAATGTCATTCCAATACTTTAGAAAATAAGACCGTCTAGTAAACTGGCATCATCCAAAAGGCGTCAGCTCCGTTGACAGTACCCGATTCTCGTCACAGAAAAAAAAAGGTACGGTCGCGCCTACCAGTATAGAGGCCAGAGTCCTCCTGATCATCATCGACTTTATAGTACAATAACAGATTCCTTCACCTGCATGAAGTTGAGATAAGTATCGGTTGCCATTTTCGCGTCTATATCGGTCCTGAGATGCATAAACTGGTGTGGTGTGGAAGGGCCTTCGTAAATGCTAGGCGCCGATGAGTATCCGTCAGCTCATAAAATTAGTTCGCCAGCTTTAAAACAGAATTTCCAGTCGGGTTGCAACTTTAGTAATTTTCTTCCGATGTATCACACGTATTCGGTTGCTATTCTTTGTTTGGATATTCAGATTTACCTCCGTTTGGCGATTCATCACGGCGGTCATTTAGGCTTAGACGACGGCAAGATCATCGATACCACTAAGATAGCCTAGACAATTGTTGTCATCAGTACTATTGGCAATGATAGGATGTGAAATATCCTTCTCACGATACGTGGCAGTTAGAAATACACCCTCTTCCTTCAGCCTGGCTTCTACTTCAACTTCCAGTTTAAGTAGCCAGCAGCATCCTTCAGCTTGGAACTGACGTCCTTCATTTTCTCAGATAGTCTCACGGTCTCGCAATATCTCGCTCATTGGTTCTTTCAGTCTCCATATGTCCTTTAGTCTTTTCGCTCACTGGCTATCAGTCGTCTACTTCTTCCACATGTATTTCATACTCTGTGAGAGTGAACTATATAAGTCATGACCAATTATTTAAACAAACTTTTCGCCGGATAAAAACAGCCTCCTCGGAACGGAATAAACTCACTAGTTAATAGAGATTTAACGAAGTGTCGGCTCTTCGACATATATAATTACAGCAACAATATTGAAAACACGCAAGTCTATTTTGTACAGCAAACTAATTGAACACCTATACATACATTTAACAACTCTTGAACAACAAACCAAATCAACTTGTTAACATAACCTGCATCTAATAGAGGACAGGCCGTTCAGCTTAGACTCAGGCCGAGTCCACGAATCCGATATCTTCATAGTCCAGCAATAGTTGATTTTTAACAACTTATTCGTCGCCGCTGATCTCGCTCTCTGATTGAGAGTACTTATTGAGTCATAATACTCTCTTTAAGTATTCTATTCAGTACTATGAAAATGCCTAGGTGACCATATTCGAGAAAATAATATTGTATACAGGTGCTTTGTTATCGAGCATGTATTGCGTCAGTTTCTCATTTATCCTTCTTCAAGCATGTTGCTTTAGTGTCCTTTTAAAATCACAAGATCATCATAGTGTTTCTCCTCAGTAGGCGCGAACCATCCTTCCCAACCAATATGCGCGGGCATATATATATCAATGAGTAACGTTAGTGGTGGATTTCTCGAAAGCGATAGGAATGTCGAGGTGTGCAAATAGCGCGCATTTTTTACTGGTTCGCAAGCACCTATGCCCGCAGTGTAAATAGCCAATAGGTCGTCTACTAACCGGCGTTTGTCTAGACCTGTTGCCAGAAACAGCTCCTAAACGCTCAAGTATTTAGGGGCTACTACGGAGGCCAAAAGGTATAGCGCGCTCAAAGTATGTGGCTTCCTCGAACAGGAATCGCACGAGAGAGTGTCCTGCTGTCTGATCCGAATAGTTCGAAACACGTCCAACATCGACCACCAAAAAAGTGGGATCGACGGGGGCAGCTGCCACATGAACTAGCACCTTGCATAGCTTGATACATTGAAGTTCTCTGAATGTTATGGCAGAATGGACATTCGAGTGGTGCGGTAAGGTAAGTAGGGGATACGACGACGTTTGAGAGAACCGTCAGCCCGTAGTTTACAAAAGACTCCAATCGGTGACAAATAGTACAATGGGTATCGTTTAACCTATTCGATCGGTATGGGACCAATGAGAACGCATTGCTGGAGTTCTATAATATGATGTGATTGAAGCTCAGAGCCAGGGAATGTGATCTTTTGCAGAGGGTAGTTCTTTATGGCGGTCCGGCCTGATAGTGGCTAGTAGTGTGTACGTTCTCTTCATGCCTGTGCTACGGTATGATAGGGCTGACATGATGCCCTTTAGTTGACCAATTGATGCATTTTGGTAATGCACTAGTTGTATCAAGTCCTGAATATCTGCGTGTGAGATAGGTACAGCAGAGGGACCCGTAGTGATTATGTTGGTGACGAGGCAATATCGGCTGACGTAATGGCTGGTGTGGGGTCGATCACCCTGGGAGATGTTAGTGATGGCGTATATAAGTGGTGGCGTGGTTGCTGAAGTCTGCGAAGTAGCAGAGGTTGTCGATATTGTTTTAGTTACGGGCTGGAAGCGTAGCGGTACTCAACTTAAAAGGCTCCTTTGTGTTTCAGTAGAATGAATAGGACTAGAGTCACTGGAGAAGGACGAGGACGAGGACGAGGACGATTTTGCTAGTAGTGCGCTGAAATGGATTTTGTTATCGGACAATTTTCCGGCCGGGTCGTTGCAGTTGTTAGCTTAAGTTCGTATAACTCTTTGCAAATTCTACTACATTTATTGCCTTGTTCTCTAATCTATACTTTAGTGCAAGCGAACAAGTGTTTGTGCGTGTGCTATGATTGCCTATTTATACACACAAATACACTCTATATTTATTCTAGTTATACAATCGCCATCTGCCCATACCCGAATGGCTTTTTAGAGGTTACTCGTTATGCCCTCTCGAGCCTATGACAAATTAAAGAGTACAAGAAGACGGCGCTTTCAACTATTATACAGTTGCGCCGTAAATGCAACGTAAGATAAAGTGGCCGCCGAGGAAGAAGCCACTAGAGTCAAAGTGAAGCGTATTGCTAAACAACAAGCCGAGAAGGATCGTTTGCAGTTGTTAGCTTAAGTACGTATAACTCTTTGCAAATTCTATTACATTTATTGCCTTGTTCTCTAATCTATACTTTAGTGCAAGCGAACAAGTGTTTGTGCGTGTGCTATGATTGCCTATTTATACACACAAATACACTCTATATTTATTCTAGTTATACAATCGCCATCTGCCCATACCCGAATGGCTTTTTAGAGGTTACTCGTTATGCCCTCTCGAGCCTATGACAAATTAAAGAGTACAAGAAGACGGCGCTTTCAACTATTATACAGTTGCGCCGTAAATGCAACGTAAGATAAAGTGGCCGCCGAGGAAGAAGCCACTAAAGTCAAAGTGAAGCGTATTGCTAAACAACAAGCCGAGAAGGAAGCCAAACTCTCTTTGTACTTTTGTATAACTTGTATACTTCATACAGATAGTTGTTTCTGAGTAATGTTTGCTATATACAGGTATTCTACTACTCTTTGAAGTGAATGGTAGACGAACACCCCGGCACAGGGACTAAAGCCCTGTCCAAGTATCGGCGAAAATATATGTGCAATATACATTTAAGTTGTGCAATATACACGCAATTATCAGTCCTCTTATGATGATTTTCATGTTACTGGTGTCTACCTTTTCGCATGCTACAGGTCAAAACTACTTTAATTTTAAGGTCATGCCTATGAGTTTTCACAGCATGAAATACATACATTTACTACACATTATGCGATTTGTATTATTATTTGTCAGGTCGTCGCATCTAGTTGAAGGGCTTGGGGGATGTCAGAAGCTATTGACCGTCATCCACGCGAGTAAGGCTCAGTAAAAAATACAGTCATCACAGCACAACTTGTCAATTCGACCAGCCTAAACACAAATATAATAATCCGCTCGCGAACGTCAGCGCTGAAGCTATGAAATGTACACTTACACTAAAAGCATTAAAAATACGACACCTATTTTAAAATACTGATATACACTCATATGTTATTAGAACAGCGTATACAAAGACGTGCATTAAAATGATACAAATATATCGTGCGTCCCGTGCTCAAGTACCCGAACAATTTTATAGGTAGTTCGTGTTCTGATTTTGTTGTTTGTTGATTTTGGGGCGAACTTTGCAATGTTGAGGTATAGGAGACCACAAATTCTGATTTAACAATGATAGTACGTCTCTGAATCCAAGCTTAAAATCAATATCGTGTCAAAGTATACTTGAGCATCGGAAGAACTCTTCATTTGTGTTGCACACATCAAATTATACTGTTTATATATATATATATATATATGGGTAATTGCAAGGCGTCCGGCTACCAGTCGCTTTCTTCCATGAAAACAATTACATATGCTACCATTGAGCCGAATACAAATATGTTCCCGATCAGCACCATAAAAAGAGCCCCCAGCGTGATGATTGACGCATGACATAATACCATCGGTAGGCCTGCACAAAGTGGAGAGCGAGGGAAATGTCGTTCAATTCGTATACAACATATCCATAATCGCTGCTTGGAAGATCAGCGAACTAATACAGAGGTTTAGCCAAAAGTAGAGGCTACATATCAATCGTTATTATGATATAACACCATAGGTTGCCCTACACATATCAGCAAGAAGAATACGTTATATATTGCAGTTCGGTAAAGCTCAAAGCAAGTAGAGGCAATCGATGGATGTCTACAGAATTAGTCTGAGAGCAACATGATATCAAACAATCATGGTTAATAGTTCACGTATAGGGCAGTTCACGCTTTTCTGTCTATTAAGATGTGATATAATAACTAATATTTTTCAACGTGCGGCACTCGATTCTCATCCAGAATATATACCTTAAGCACAAAGATAGGCCTGCTCACCACGCTAGATGAATGTGAAAAGATTTCAAAACTCTCGGTAAACTAGCGATGAAACGACTAAGAGCTCCATAGAGCGCGTAATGATGAGGCATAACCACAATATATCATATACTGCATTAGTGAACTTCACCTTCCGGAGGAAGTCAAAACTAGCGGAGTGATGACCTAAGAAAGGCAGGGTAGGCATAAGCTCGAATAGAGGAAGAGGCACAGGCCTAAATAAGTACAGTATATGCTAATAAAATTTACAGTTCGAGACACGATTTATGCACTGAAGTCCGACGAGACGTGTTAAAGTCTACATCCTGCCTCACGCCTAATAATAAATGAGTGCGGTTCGCAGATGAATCACAAACGGGCCTTGTATATGCATACCTATGTACTTTCAATGTAATGTACTAGGCGCACAAAGTTAAGCGACTGATACACCAAGGTGATGTACTGAAGGCTTTGCCTGTTAATATATCTTGCAAATCTCAGATACTACACAAGGACATATGAGGACAATAAAATAACTGTGTGAATATAGTAGTATTGACGATGCGCTACACCCTAAAATGCTAATATTATAAAGCGAGATTATCAAAACGTGGAACTTTTGAACTTTTAACGTACCAAAAGCGGCGAGCATCAGTGAAGTGCTTGCAAACACTCCCATCTCCATCGGACCCCTAAAATCAAACATCACAGGGGTTTGCAGTTGTTAGCAAGCAAAGGGTTTTACTACGACTGAGGTATTAGGAAACAAAATTCCTGGAACTGAGAGCTACCAGCCGGACTGATAATGTATGAACTTACGCCAGCTATTCTCAACAGCTGTGGGCATTGCGAGTCTAGTATATATATATATATATATCACCTACGAAAACGACTGTATCATTCGTGGATATAGCACTGTTCTGTGCATACTCTCAAGTCGTGCAAGCAGTCAAGTCATGCGTACACCACTTTTGACAATCAACTAGCAGAGAAACCCATCCTTGAAAGCCGAGAAGATAGATCGTTCATAGGGCAACTGCTAACGTAGATGCTCGAATATAAAACTTACAAACCATGGTATCGAAGAAAAACAAATACTCTTCAGCTTAAAGAGAACATGCACGACCGACATATAGGTACATGCTTTAAGAAATGAGAAGCTATAGAAAATATCGAGATTAGATGCTCTCTCAGCAGCACTCGTACATGTACGACAAGAAGACGACACTGGTTCCTGTCCACCTAGTCACATGAACATTTAATCAGATAAGTCCGCTGCCAGACACCAATACTAATCAAAAACCACGCTATGCTTCGCCAGATACATCGTGTCTCATTTTAAGCAATACGAAGAAAGTAAGAAACAGTGGTTTGCCAGATAGATCACTATACGATATATATAACACGAAGTAAAAGACATACTGTGCTTCGCCGAATACGTCACTTCCCATTTTCTGAGAGATCGCTACTGGCAGTGGCGCAGTCAAGTAGAAAAATACTATAGTTGCAACCAAATGGTGATGTACGTGTAGGGGAGTGGTAAAGTATGTTAAAAAAAGACAGAAGGGAGCGTTGGCAGAAATAAAAGGATATAGTTGCTTGTAGTAACCCCAAAATAAGTAGTGCAAAACGAGTAGATTACAGCAACCTTCGAAGAACACATTTTTCGAAGGGGGAAAATAAAAAAGGTGGAAGGTGAGAGGGCGTGAGGCGAGAGAGGCCTGTGGTAAGCTGAGGGTAAGTGAGAAATCCTGAAAGCATCTCGACATGTTTTGGACATTCTCTCAGATTGACATTCCGTAGGGACAAACCTTCAATTGCAATAGCACGATATGTGATCACAGCGACACATCGGTGTGGTCAGATCAAACTGCACACACTGTGCCCACATATGTAGGATACGATTCGTATCACGTGGAATATTATCCGGACTAAATGGCATACATTTGTAACATTTGTGCTTCTGCAATAATGTAATAAGAACTGTACCAAGTAGCAATCGTGATAGAAAAGTGAACGTTGAACGCAAAACAAACTTTGAAGCACTTACCTACAAACAAAGGCGTCCAATTATTGAAAGCTGGCAAGGCGCATGCCAGAAATATCAGCATAACTCCGACTGACGCGGCGGTCCCAAGACCAACCATTGCTGTACACAATGATATACAGAGACGTTGAGAACAAGGACCTCAAACAGGCAGTTACGATACCATGTTAGATTGGCATATGTGATCAAGAGTGAGGGTAAACGAATAGAAACTATCTCACGACATCTCGCTAATCTAAGCAGCCTGAATAAATAATATCGCAAAAGAGCACATATCACATCATGTCGACTTTCATACAACAGACGCAGCTTTCGACGTATACGGGGAAAAACTAGTAAAAGAATCAGGTTTATAGTACCTCTGCCTAAACTTGTAAGACGATCAAAAAAAGTATATCGTGCTGAGCATTTACAGGTTTACATGCCCATGACGGTCTGCAACTGATATAGAGGTATGGTAAATTATAAATGCCATATTATCAATTTTTTCACATTGGTTTACAAATACTTCTGTCTGCGTATATTCTTACATGTTGACACATGCAGAAAAAATCACAAAAAATCGATTGTTAGAAACAGCTACAAATGCGGGTTTATACATAATATCAAAAATAAAATATATCTGCGCATATAAACCGCTCATAAACAACATGCATAACCATGCACATGATCATATGCCATACATGTACAAGTGTATAGGTCCTCATAATAATATAACGTCGATACCTCTTGACATAAAACGAATACAACAATAATATAAACAAAACCCTTTTGCATTTATATTTGCATATTATCTACACGTAAAATACGTATATGTACGCATAATCGATTTCGAAGTACATCTATGATTTTACGAAACAACGTAGGTATTTCACAATATGATACGTATGATACAAATATGATGACAACACGCGGCTAGATGATACCTCATACACATGTATCTCCAATTGTACAAATAGTCATGAACAACACGAGCACAAACAGCCAAAACTATATATATATATAGATATATATATATATATATATATAATTATATACATACATACATACGCACAACAAACA
>NW_014040549.1:230318-260470 GCF_001186125.1 Sphaeroforma arctica JP610
TATACAAATATAAATATAGACGCAGACATAGACACAGAACGAAGTATATATACATACACACAATATATATATGCATACACATGCACAAACACAAAAAGATACACATACATTTGACCGTATATGTATGCAATCGTTTCTACACACATACAAGCATACATACATACGCGCACGTTAACTACACTATATAAAACATATGACAAGTAAACATATACCGAACATTGAAATTCACCTGTTAAAAATATGCACTTAACTTTCCGTTATTCAGACGATAGGTGCTCTTTGGTATATAGATAAGTTAAATATGTACAAGACTCAGTATATCACGATATATAATTCATTATTTTGTATATATATATTGTAATATGTCACCCAAAAAGGTAGTTGAGCATAGGAGACCCCTCATACAACCTGTGATCATATCATATTTATTAATGGTGGATATTTAGTCCTCCAGAGCTCTTCACAACGATATGTTGATCTGAAAATCAATACAATCCAATATTTGGCGCGTGTGTATCATACAAATATATTTGAGTCGATATAAATTTCACCTACACACCTCCATGGGTAGTCACATACAATATATGGATGCCATACCCCTAAATTGATTGTCCATTTATGTTTTCAAAGTCGCACCGCGGTCACACGATAGATGTATTGTAGCTATCCTTTTCTTGTTCCAACAACTAAAAATACTAGTGCTTGGAAACTTTGTAATTATTTATATAGCAAATGGCCATTGATATACATACCCGTGAATGCATTTCTGTCTTTATTTATTTATTTATTTGAGTGAGAGACAGAGAGAGAGAGAGAGAGAGAGAGAGAGAGAGAGAAAGCGAGAGACTCTCCTCTGATCGAAAAGATTACATACCTGTATTTTTTATTTGTTTTTTTATATAGAAAATAACTAGCGATTGAAAATACCGTCGGTTCTTCCACTTTCCCCCCTCAGGGCCTCGTGTCTGGTCATATACTTGCGGCATATGCCTCTTAGAGTGATCACATTGCATACGTACATTCACAAATAAATATCAAAGTCAAGAATCGAGGGTGTAACGATCTACTACCATGTCTACTTACAGGTCTTTTGGTACGTTCACAACCTTGTGGTCGACTGCTCAAAGACTGTCACCCGTGTGCAATCAGGCAAAGCCAGTAGCAGCCCGTTGTGCAGGTATGTGTTATTGGAATCCTGCATAAGCGTTACTTGATAGTATAGATCTTACTAAAGGAGAATGTGTTGCTTAATAGAATGGAGCCTGCTCAACGAGCGTGTGCCATCTAGTCTAAGTATAGACTCGTTGTTAGTCGGGTATGTGTTTACTCTCTAGCGAAATGTACTTATATGCAACTATGTGTTTTGATAATTTAGGAATTGTGCGATAATTGGTTTGCAGGCAACCCTGTTCATCGATAGCATTATGATGAGCTTTTAGACCGTGTTTGGTCCCTACTGGGAGTGATAGCACCGATCTGGGCGTGTGCGTTCGTTGTGCGAGATGTTGAGGAAAATTATTTCTTTGCCATTGATTGTTGAACTTGGGGTTAAATCGGATCGCCTTAACGCTCTAGTATGCCGTAGTCAATACAATTCACATGTTACATCTAGAAATATGTCATTCACTAGTACAAGAATAAGTGGGCTGAGTGGGTAACTCTATTCCGTTGTTAATATTTGATGCCGCAACTTCTACTCTGTCGCCAACATATGTACACCGCTGAACATTGCAAAGGGGGCATATGTTCATAGTAGAATGAATGGCCCTGTGCATATATGCCATCAGATACTAGATCAACTACAATAGTTGCGAACTCAGTCAGGGCTCAAAGATGTTTGCAAGACATCGCAATTGTATGTGCATGGTGCACACAGTGTGGAGCGCAAATTTAGTACTCGGGGGTTCTTTTGCGCTGGCTATTGGCCCACGCAATGGCTTGATTGTACGCACGGGCGAGCTCTCAGCTCCTCGTCAGAAACGACACTTCCCGTAATCTTTCTCTTGCACTTATTTTCTTGTACACTGAGAAGATACTAATTATACCTGGACACGTGCACATCGCTACATTCTTATACACTTGTACGCGTATAGCGATACTCATACTCGGAGCCACACGGACACTCTTCTTCAGTCCTTCTCTTGCATATAATATCTTAACACATTTGAACATATGTAGTGAGACTTGGGCATGTGGATATTGTCCCGTGGTCTTTCACTCGCACGTAATATCTTACACATTTAAACATGTGATACTTGAATATGTGGATATTGTCCCGTGGTCTTCCTCTCGCATGTAATATCTCACAAATTTGAACATTTGTAATGATACTTAGATATGTAGATATTGTCCCATGGTGTTTCTCTAGCACTTAGCAACTCGTACAGTTGTCTATATGTAACGATGTGCGGACATGTGGCTCGCGTGACTGCATCGTTGCTTATCCCCTGGCTGTATTGGCAACCGCATGGTTCCCAACGTATCATAGTAAATAGTAGATTTCCTGTTTTTCTATCTTTCTATCTATCGCACCTCTATCGCAGCACGTGATCCACCCAATTATGTATGTATGGTGCGAAATTCGGGCACCAGATGTATGGATCTAAAATATTCAGACATAATCAGTCATGCGTCTGATAATTATTTGCTCATATCACGTGTTACGAGGCTGGATCTAGAGCGAGTGCATTCTCTATGCTTCGCATTCTTCGCTCATAATTACACATATTCCGGTTTAATACTTATGTGGAGTGACCCTCTTTGTAGAACTCAGTAAATAGGCCTCCATGGCATTCTTAATAAATTAGGCGTCCTTCGCTATACGAAATACACTTGTACATGTATCGTCTGGACTCCAAATGAATTTGCTTTCAATCATGTCTGTTGTGTTGATTGCTGTGCATAGTCAGGTGCATGGTCACGAAGACCACTCCCGTGAAAGATGGGAACACGGTAGAAAGCCGAGCTTTTATACACGAACGCGATAGTGGGGAAGTGGTACTTTCTTACCTGGAAGACGACACGCTGGCCCGAGGTGCGTGTGTAATTATTGGCATACCTGCATATTTTGGTTGTAGTGTGTCTAAAGTCATTCACTTGTATTGTCTTGTACTGGTACATGTGGGTTCTCTCACGGTCAGCACTATTCAATTACTACGAGTGTGTCTTTTGTCAACTTGTCACAGTTGTATAATGTTCTGGTTCTCCACTACTACATCGTGTGAGGGTTTCTCATAGAGTATGTCCACCTGTGTGGGACTCTTTGTCTGTGGTACTCTCCTCTCGTTAGTTGGCTGGGCATACATCTGAGACGCGTGTTCGGGTTCATTCACTGGTAAGGGGCACGGGCACTTGTATCAGACTTTCGTGTCTGGCATGAATTACTGGCCTAGGGCATAGACGCGTGTGAGAGTTGTGTGTGTTTAGTACTATTCACTCATATGAAACGCTCTTTTACCTGACACTTTCGTAATTGACCACAACCACTATGTGTATGGCAATTTGATGGGGGACTATGCGTCCAGCATAACTAAAAAACTCGAGGATCATACTTGCATTACCGTATTCACTAGTGCAGGACATGGCGCTTTTGTGAGATGTTGGTGTTTAGCGTCGATCATCAGTATTGCATGGACAGTTGTGAGCAACTCTCGTGACAAGCGTCAATCGCGAGTACTGGGTCTACACGCTTGTCTGGGACCTTTTGTGTCCCGCAACGATCATTAGTACCTGGCACATAGGGACTTTCTTGTTGGTAGTTGTTTTTTATAAATCTGTAAAATGGGCACCTTTATGAAGCTCTCGTGAAAGATGGGAAGTATCATATGGTTGGCTGAGTTCCTAGAGGCGATATTACTAGGGGCCATGGTATAAAAATATCTATTAGCTGTTTCAATAGATGGTTGCTCGGTACGCGCTCTTAGAAATCACATCGGCGCCGCTTAGACATTGTTGTGACAGCCGCATACCTTTGAGAGCTGTTTTGTAATGCTTATATAGTAACACTTTCAGCTAACCATGAGTCACTATCGAGGGAAAGTCCATTCCCTTTGTTGTGTAAACTTTAGCTTCAAATATACATATCTTAAAGGACAATGTGGTTTTTAGTTGACATATTTGTGGAACAAGCATCTTGACACACCAAGGCATCCCTGTTTGATGTAGGTCCCGCCGTTATAGGATGGTTGAAACGAGGGTGCAGTGTAACACCTGCCAACTTTGAAGATAACAAAGAATTTATCAGATTCTTTCAGAAAGTAGTCGGCGATAATATAGTGGATGACGAGGACCACAAGTACCTTGCCCAGATGATTGACGTAGGTTGGATGCACGTGAATGATCCTAGGAATCCACCCTATCAGAATAGGTACGTACCAATGTTTTTAATGGGGGTTCAAGCGCATATTGCCTGTCTTACGTTCGGGTAACCTTGTCCTGGCAATCATTGACAGTGTGTTGTGTGTAAACGGCAGCCTGTCGTTCGTACATGTTTTTGACACATAATTATATTTAATCCATAAACTCTTGCTACCTTTCAGGATTGCCGAACACGAAGATATATTAGGTAGTGTACGCGTGGCAGAAGGGAAGATGGTGCCGGGCACATATGAGCCTATGCCGGTACACCGCGTAGTATCACCTAAGGGACTCATGCGGTTACAACCATTCCTTCACGATCGGTTGCTTCGGGCTTATTCTGAGATATGATCGTCCAAGTCCTATATGGCACGATTATGACAGTAAAATAAGATGAATATTCTCACTCAAATATATATAGGACAATTGACACGCGCATAATGCTGCATATAATTTAAATATACAAAAGTGGTACACGCCTGCAGCATCGAATCACATCTCTATTGAATAATATATTCTGTTCGGAGCATGTATGTAGCGCACTTTTAGTATTTTATGCATTGTTTGGCTTCTCAATTCTATACAGGGCTGCTTCGGTATAGCTGGCGCAATCGTAGGGTGTATTTGCAGATATAATTGTCTTAATTGTCTACCCTGATTGTTTTCGGATTAATTCCGGATCCACATAGTACTTAACCCGAAATGATGTTCGTACTGTCTTGAAAGTCGGCTCCACTCGAGAGTATAGACTCGTGTTCGCAGCGAATGGCTTGTTATACTGAATTGTATCTCTGTCTGATACATTAAAGACTGAATCATGAATCAGTAAGCTCAACAAAATAATTCTGCCTGATACGATAAACGCTATCGCACAGCGAAAGCAAGCTCAATACAATGTGCTGACGCTACATACTTTGCGCAATAGACCCACTTCAATATAGTATGATGTAGGCTCTCGCAGGCTAGACTGATGTGATTTTACAAGCAGTCTTGTCACGGCCCATGCGTTGCTCAGTAATATTTTTGGTGTATATCGTGTTTATTTTAGGTCCCAACAAGGTGTATAATGATTTTCTGATTGATTCAGTCATTTCTATTGAGTAGCGCCGAGCCACATCATATCCGCGAGGGTGGGATCTCGTGAAATAGAAGTTTTTCTATTCGGATTCTTTGTCCACGCTCGTTGACATATAAGGCCTTTGAAAATGATATGTCATGAATTTATGCATCAGATTGGAAAGTTCACAATACGTGCATAATCCTACGCATCTAAATCACGTGAGAAAGCCTCATGAATGAATGAATCTTAGTCATCAAATGGGACATATGCGAACATGTGCGAGTATACGAAGTGATGTAAAAGCTGCTCTATTGTCTTCAAAACGTCTATTTAACAATAATTTATGCTTTGAAATGTGAACGGATTGATTTCAATACGTGTATAAGCAGATATTGTACCAAATGTTTGTTTTCGAGCGGAATCAACATATAATCAACGAATGAGAATATGTTGGGAGATCCATTCCTATATGTACCGAACAGCTGGAGGATTTGAATAACTGACGCCGCTAACATCCTTATTGGGCTATCATTTTGTGCTAATAGATTACTGTACAATCGTGTGATAAATATCATTTGCATTGATGAAGAATATAGTCGTTTTCATAATTTTCTGCTCCGTGAATCACCACATGTTGGGTACTATTATATGCCTCGCTCATGGGCAGGCGGTAATAATAAATTTGATCCCATCCTTCTAAGTTCATTTTTGAAATAAGTTTAATTGATATTATACTTTCATAACACGCTACATACTGCGTGGCATTACTATTTTGTATATATCATCAGTCTGGCGGATGATACATTCATCCCATTCAAATATGCACGCACTAGCCATGTGAAGGCTATGGGTACCACAACCGCTCGAATATATCATCGCGGCTAAGGCCTACTTTCTTAAGGAGCAGCAGCCACGTACGGATGCACAATACGTATTGGCTGTGCACTCCGATGCGAACAACTCAGCGCTCCAGCAGCAGCCCGCAGATGTGAACGCCTCCCAACGAACACACCTGTGGACAAATACTTGCTTAGACAACTATTCTGCGTGAGTAGAGAAAGACTGCCGATGGCATGGGGATTCTTTGCGGCTGTCAAAGTTCAGTTATGAAATTAGATTACCATTCTTCAACACCCCCAGCACATATCTATCCAGGTTGGTGGTAGTCATATGAGTGCACTCGATTTACCGAAAGGTTGAATATGGTACACATCGCTTGCGTACAGTCCAGGTATGCAGCGACCAATTCTCACATGGGACTCAGGAGCCTGCACGCAAAGTAGGAGCAAATCTCTTGAAGCATACGGAATCCTACGCCGTATCCCCTAGTTCACGATGCTCCTCGAATACCCTCCTAAATGCTAGCATCTGTTTCTTACTCTCGAATTTTAAACGGAATGTGGTTGGTAGACCTCCAGCCTCCTCTTTTGTGTAATTCATTGGCGTTGTCCAACTGAAAGTATTGTTTGCACATATTTTCACAGGTGAGCATCTTCGCACAAAGTGTTCGGCCACCCGCGGATCGTCGCCTATACACATCCAGAAGCGTGCCTTACCATTGTAGACATCGGGTTGGCTTACTATGTATGCAAAATCCTTACCCAGCTCTACAAATTCTTTCGTATCGCTGTCTAGCTGGTAAAGGGTCGCTGTTTTTTTAACCAGATGCTCGGTGCCTTGTAAATCCTTAGCCTTGAGTGTCTGAAAGAGGTATTCCAGTGGTTCTGTGAGCCTTCAGATCGCTTATACTTTAATCACCAGGAGTGAGCTTTCTGGGTTAAATTTCGAACAAATAGCTAAATGAAGTGCCCATATCTCTGCTTTATCACCTACCAGCTCACTTCTTGCGAAATCACAAATTCCGCTTACGCACATATTTCCAGAAATAACTCATACGCATTTTAACTGCAATACTCTTTCGACTCACACACGTATACCCTGATTGAAAATAGACTAGCAACAAGGTAAGCAAGTGTATCTTCTTAAGTGTATGCATTGCAGCCAGCTGCCTAGTTTAAAACATGAATTTCTTGCACCGAAAATAGCAAGATATACACAAAATCACCTATAGACCCGAGTTATTGAAATAAGTACCTTGGATTTGTACGATTTGCAAACTTACCTCCTTTAAGTATTCTTCCTCATCATCGTCACGAGAATCGCTCTCTTTGTCATCGTAGTCAGATTGCACGTTAGTCTTGAAGTTCCTATCAGAGCTGCTGTTTATGAACGAAGCCTTGAAGGATTCCAGTATATCCGCGCGTGGGAAGTCTATTCGATACGTTGCCTTGCCTTTCGTATCATCAGTGAAACAACTGAGTCTCAGACTGTTTTTTTGGGCGTCCTGGGCATCGATTACCTCCACCTTCTCATTGTTCGTAAATTTTACGAGCACGCGCTCGCCCGACGATCCAGTGAAGTACTGCTGCCCGTTGCTGCAATCTAATTTTACCTTCACGACACCTTCGTCCCCAGCTGTGCGTGTCGCTTCCTCATTCCGAGATGTAACATTTACCCATTGGTCATCTGCAAAAACATACAGCTTCGCATTTTCACAACAAAATTCTCTCTCCGAATCCTCCAAATTTTCCACCACGTTGCCTTTATCCACATTCGCATTTACCACTGACTCTTCAGCGACGGACACAATTGCAACATCAGCACCTGGCGCAACCTCCATATCACTTTTCCCATCCACAGGCGCACTCACTACCGGCTCCTGCACAACATCCATGCCCTCATCCCCCCTATTCAAATCCTTCTCGACTTCCTCGTTTGGTTGTACATTTTGTGCCGGAACATCCGCATCAGAGTTCTCGGTTTGCTCGTTGTCTACGCCAATTGAAGCGCCACTCCCCGCTTGCGTAACCGAATCTTCTGTAGCGTCTTCCTCCGCCATACCAGTTTTTGAAGTATCATCACGGGGACTCTGAGTAGAGGTTTCCGTCTCCTTCTCAACACTTCGGTCTTCCTGTGCACCTTCATCCTCCGTCTCCCTATGCTTTCCACCACCATAACCCTGGACATTGTTGCTATCCTTCTGGCCCTCACCGCTTTTTTCCTGAGGACTCTCCAAGGCATCTATTACGCTGTCACCACCACTCGCTGACATTTTGGAGGCACCCGTAACACTCTCCTCGAACTTTGCCTTGAACTCTGCTGCGGCCTCGTCAGTTTTGAAGCGTATTTTAAATATCTCTTTGGTGCACACGCCGTCCACGAAATCATTAGGTGTCACCCACGAGAACACACGCTCATTGGTATCGAGCTTCAGTTCCATATTACTAATGATACGATGGTTAGACGATATTTTTAGTGTTTTATCTCTCCTGAGCAAGAACCGCACGGCACCACTCTGCTTGTGCTTCAACAACTTCGCAGGACCCGTGCCCCTCTCCTTCCACTGATCATCGACAAATCTGTAGAGTCTTGCCCTCACCTCAAACAACACATCCTCGTCATCCTCTCCAGTTTCAACTGCCACTTCTTCCAGCGTCACAATTGGTTCGAAGTGCACATCGGGCTCGTCTTCCAACTGTGATACCTTATCATCCGCAACACCACCACTTGTCCCAATACTCTTCTGATCGCTACCTGTAGCAGTAGAAGCACCAGTATTACCAAACAACGGTTGCGGTACCGATGCTAGCTCGTTACTTGACCCGCCAAAACCAAAACCGGATTTAGGAAGTGTACTATTGAACATACCGAAGTTTGGCTTTGTGAATGGATCAGCGCCAGGCATAGGCTTCCCAAAGGTGACCTTCGTGGGCGGATTGACAGATCCCGTCGAATTCGATACAGATCCTGCATTTGTGTTGATGGACAGAGCCGGTTCACCTTGAACGCCAAAGTTGGGTTTAAATTGAGGTGTGCCGTTCGATGCAGACGTTTCAGGTGTGTCTTTTTTAGTGGCACCGTCTCCGTTCAGCGTGCTATTGGTTACAATTGAGCTATTGTCGCCATCAACCGTAACGGACTTGCACTCCCCCGCTGGATTTGCAGCTGTCCTTTCAATTACATTATCTTCCTCCGATTCTTTTACGGAAAGTCCTGCGCTTTCTCCCTTCGCAGCTGCCTCAAACACTTGCCTGAACCTGTCCATCTGTTCTTCCGTCTTGAGTCGCATACTGAACATACGTCGTTGAGGTTCTCCTTCATCGGATGCGTCCATTGGTGCTATCCAGTACGCAGCCGCAGGATTATCAGCGGGTTTAATAGCAAGCCCCTCTGGTATCGTATGATTAGCACATATTTTATGCGTCGCTTCGCGACGCATCAGGAACCTGACCGCCCCCGTGCTACGATGTCTCAGCATTCTAGCGATGCCCACCCCTCGTTCTTTCCACGCACCCTCCACTTTCATATGCAATTTGGCCCTTTCCAAGAACAAAACGTCTTCGTCTTCCTCACCAGTCTGAGTCTCTACTTCCTTCAGCGTCACAACAGGCTCGAAGTACACGTCAGGCTCCGCCTCGACATCATCGGTATTGCCCGACACCACTGCCAGTGTCTCCTGTGACTTTGCACCATTCTGGTTGGTTGTCACTGGGACACCAAATACGGGCTGCGGTGCTGTACTGAATCCCTTAGAGGCACCTCCAAAATGTATGCCGTCGGTTGTGGGTGCCGGAATTCCAAAACTAAATGTCGAGACAGGGACCTTTTTGATCTCGGCAACTGGTGCACTACCATCTTTGCCCATACCACACGCTGGACAGACATCCTCCGATTTCGGGTTCGTGCAAAGGCATCCCTCACAACTCCACTTATCACCGGCTGGAGCACCCCAAATAGAGGAGGTTGGTATAGTTTTTGATGCTGGCACGCCTGCCGACTCGTTCGTATCTTCAATCTGCTCTTCGTCATCATCAGTATCATCCGAATCATCCTTTACCTCGGGTTCTGCAGTGTTTCTTACTGTGGTGTCCTCGCTAGTTGCAGCATCGCCTGTCGTACTCTCACGCTCACTATCCAACACAGCCTCCGACACACACTTTTCAAACTGTGTTTTAAAATTATCCGCGTCGTTATCAGTCCTGAATCGTATCTTGAAAAGCTCTTTTGTGCTTTCTCCGTCCACGAAATCAGATGGTGTCATCCACGAGATCACACGTTCGTTGGTGTCGCGCGTCAGTTTCATAGCGGCTATGATACGGTGATTAGATGCGATCTTATGCGTTGTGTCTCTCCGCAGCAAGAACCGCACGGCTTTACTCTGTTTATGTTTCAACAGTTTGGCCGGACCTGTACCTCTCTCCTTCCACTGATCACCGACGAATCTATACAGCTTTGCTCTAGCCTCGAACAATACATCCTCGTCATCCTCCCCAGTATTGACCTCCACCTCCTCTAGCGTCACAACTGGTTCAAAGTAAACATCTGGCTCAGCCTCGACGTCATCACTACTTTTCACCATATCTGCAACAGCAATTGAGCCTGAACTTGCGCCTTCCACAGCCTTGGGTGCAAATAACGGCTGCGGTGCTGCTGCAGCCTTCTCGCCATCTGTATTAGCTGTGCCACCGAAAGGACTTGTGGCAACACCTCCGAAACCACCTCCACTTACTGCCCCTTTCCCAAAAAAACCAAAGCTAGGCTTCGAAGAGTCGTCCGTAATTGACGTCTTCCCGAATGTTTCAAATGGAGATACCGTACCACTACCAAATATAGGTGCAGTACTACCAAATGCAGGTACAGTACTACCAAATGCAGGTGCTGTACTACCAAATACAGGTGCTGTACTACCAAACGAATTAGTGCTGAGCCTGGCGCTTCCTGCGTTGTAGCCGAATATACCAACACTGGGTGTTGATAATGACTCATCCGCATTAGCACCCGGACCCGGACCCGCACCGAATTTCACGTCTTTGGTCTGCACCTGTGGCAACTGTGCGGGTTCGTGATTGACCTTCGCTGGCGACTTAGGAGATATTCTCGATACTGTGTTGTCCTTGACTGGTTCGGCTGCTTTCTTCTCGGTACTCGCAGCATCGCCAATAGTTGATGAAGAGGCTATGTTCGTCCTCACATTCGAGGCATTCGCGACACTCGCCTCAAACTTGGTCTTGAACTCCGCCGCAGCCTCGTCAGTTCGGAATCGGATCTTGAACATCTCCTTGCTGCTCTCTCCATCTACAAAATCAGACGGTGTCATCCACGAGAAGATGCGCTCGTTTGTATCAGCCTTGAGTTCCATATTGCTGTTAATTCTATGATTCGACGCTATCTTAAGCGTCGTGTCTCTCCTAAGTAAAAACCGCACACCACCACTCTCTTTATGCTTCAACAACTTGGCGGGACCGGTTCCCCTCTCCTTCCACTGGTTATCAACAAATCTGTAAAGTTTTGCTCTCGCTTCGAACAACACATCCTCGTCATCCTCACCCGTGTTGACCTCCACCTCTTCCAGCTCCACAAGCGGTTCAAAGTGCACATTCGGCTCCGCCTCAACATCGTCCACGACTTTAGCACCTGTGCTTGGTTTTATTTCTGGTTCATTTGGTACCCCAAATACAGGCTTACTGTCAGTGCCACTTTCAGCGATTGAAGCTGCACCACCAAACCCAGAGCCTACGGGAGTGGTACCTACACTAAATAGTCCAAAACTTGGTTTTTCTGTTGACCTCTTTGCACTCGCACCTGTAGTAGTGGACCCAAACAGTCCTGTTTTCTTGGGCGGTTCTGTGTCAGTAGCTGATGTCGCAATGGACGGAGGTACTCCAAAATTGAAAGTGATCGTAGGCTCGGCTTTGACCTCAGGTGCAGGCGCACTACCATCCCTACCCGTTCCACACGCGGGGCACACATCCATCGACCCTTTGTTTGTACACAAGCACCCCTGACACTCCCATTTATCACCAGAAGGAACACCCCAGATAGAGGGCTTAGCAGGCGAAGTAGACGCATGCACTTCTTCCCCTTCTGCTCCATAGTTATCCTCGTCGTCTTCGCTGGCTTGATCAGACGGCACGTCCGCCTGCACACGGGATGCATTCGCAATACTCTCTTCAAACTTGGCCTTAAACTCTGCGGCGGCCTCGTCGGTTCGGAATCGGATCTTGAACATCTCCTTGCTGCTCTCTCCATCTACGAAATCAGACGGTGTCATCCACGAGAAGATACGCTCGTTCGTGTCAGGCTTGAGCTTCATATCGCAGATGATACGATGGTTTGATGCTATTTTGTGCGTAGTATCTCTTCTCAGCAAAAATCGCACGGCACCGCTCTCTCTGTGCTTCAACAGCTTAGCAGGGCCCGTGCCTCTCTCCTTCCACTGATCGTCAACATATCTGTACAATTTTGCTCTCGCTTCGAACAACACATTCTCGTCACCCTCTCCTGTGTCGACCTCCACCTCCTTCAGCTGCACAATTGGCTCGAAGTAGACGTCTGGCTCCGCTTCCACATCATCAGACATCTTGGGCGTCTCCAAAGTATTAGCCGTGGCGGTGTGCTCTTTCTCCGTACCATACTTTCCAGGATTACTTGTATCGAATTTCTTGACACCAAACAGCGGCTCTATTTTGACATCTGTGGTGGCCTTAGCACCACTGAATGCAGACTGTGCTTGTGGCGTTGTAGATCCTTCAAAACTCCCAAAACCAGTTTTGCCCCCGAACTTTGCGCCGAAACCTCCACTTTGGATAGTTGCTCCTTGACCGAAGAGGCCGAACGACTTTGGAGCCTCACTCGTACTAGCGCCTGCACCTCCGAAAGCGGACCCAAATACACCGAGTTTCATTGTTTGTCCATTGGTCACTGGAGGTGTTCCCTGTGTGGTGTCAGGTGATATCTTGAAACTACCCTTATTACCATCCTCAGGTGTCTGGTTTGTAGCAACTGTTGCACGTACTTCTGACTTCTTCCCCTCGGGACTCTCTTTTTCCGATTGCGAGGGGGACACTTCATCTGCCTCCACTACACTGCGCTCGAAGTGCGTCTTGAAGTCTTCCGCGTTCTCGTCGGTTCTGAAGCGAATCTTGAACAGCTCCTCGGTACTCTCGCCGTCTACGAAATCCGACGGTGTCACCCACGAGAACACACGCTTATTGGTATCGGGCTTCAGTTCCATGTTACTAGCAATCCGATGATTTGAAGCTATTTTCAGAGTCGCATCTCGTCGCAGCAAGAACCGTACGGCACCACTCTGCTTGTGTTTTAACAATTTCGCAGGACCCGTGCCCCTCTCCTTCCACTGACCATCGACAAATCTGTAGAGTTTTGCCTTCGCCTCGAACAACACATCCTCGTCATCCTCTCCAGTTTCAACTGCCACTTCTTCCAGCTTCAAAATGGGCTCAAAGTGCACATCCGGTTCAGCCTCTACGTCGTCCGAACCTTTCGGAAGACTGCCCATTCGCTTTTTCTCCTCGACGTTGCTGTCAGATGCCTCACTTGCACCATCGCTTACACTTGAACCCGGCAGTCCTCCAAAGGAGGTATGTTTCGGTTTAGGTGGCTCAGCTTTCGATGTACCAAACGGCGTTGAGTTCCCAAAACCAGTAAAGGGGCCGGGGGTCGATATTGCACCAGTTCTAGCTGTATTAAAGAAACTGTTTCCGGCATTCAGGTTTGCAACTGGGTTCGCGAAAGGAGACACAGAAGACTGCACAGTTTGTGAGTTGTCTCCGATATTTGCGCTGGGTTTCGTGAATGCAAATCCGAACGGCCCCGATGGTTTCGATGCCTCAGATTTTTCAGTAAAAGTGGAGATAATACCACCACTGTGTTCGGTATTGATGACGGGTGTGTCCAATGACTTGGGGATAAGCATCTTCATCAGTGGATAAAACTGCGATAGAAATAAAGTGTTGATGCTTAGAAACGCGAAGAGGAGTGATCACGGTTGTAATCCTATACAAAGGTGGCTTGAATTATATACCCGATAAGCACGCGCCAGCTTTAGAAGGTATATACTCTGCCAGGGTTCGCGATGAATAACAGGTCGTAATACAACCCGATAGGATAGATATATACCAGTCGTGTGATTGGGAGTGGAACATGATACAAGTAGAATTATGACGCTGATAAGGTATATACACCATCCAGTGTACACTTGCAACACACTTCATGTGACCAGATAAAACAGAGTGACAACTGCACCACGAATACTAACGGTCAAGCCTATACAGAACAATTCAAGAGTGATGCTCAAGAGCTTGACACATCGCGTTTAAAATCACAAAGCAAAATATGAACGCGAACGATCTTCAATAGAAATTTGATATTATCACCAAGAGGTACCAGAGTAAAAAAAGAATAAGAAAAGAAAAGAAGGCAAAATCGACGAAAGAGATTCTCTCAGAAGCAAACCCCTCATGAAAAAGTAGACCACACTTGATAATCGTAACAAAACTGAAAACAACCGGCGCCACTCACCTGGGCAGCCAACTCTTCCTTTTGAAACAGAATCTTGAAGAGGCAAGTGGTGGGTTGTTCGCTTCTCGACTGATCACGATCTGCATACAACATCAGAATGAGTATGTGAATGATATTTCAGGCCAAAGTCATTAACATATAGTCCGCATCATCCTAATTTCCGCATATCTCCGACAATACGCAAAACACTTTTACAGACACACAAATAAAAGGACACGTAATGTAAAATAATAATATATACCTATATATATATGTTTGTAATGTAAAATAATAATATATACCTATATATATATATATGTTTGTAATGTAAAATAAAAATATATACCTATATATATATGTTTGTAGATATATATATGAACACGAATACACACAAATGTATTAAATATATAAATTTACAAAAATAAAAAACATAAATATACATATATAAACATATACACTTAACACTGGCATACATATATATATACACTAACACTGGCATACATATATATATATACACACATACACGAACAATTCATGTAGATGCTGAAGCGAAAGCAAACTAATATATATATCCATATGCATCTACACACATATATATATATAAACATACAGAGTATAAATTTGGACATAGACATTAACACACACACAAATGTACATACATACAGAATACACACACACACACATATATATATATATAAATATATATATATATATGTATGTCTGTGCACATATGTATACATACATATACAAAGACGTGTATATGTATACGTATGCATATATATACATATACATACATACATATAAACACCCACCCACACACATATATATATTGCGGGTACTTTTTAAGTTCAAAAAACCAGCAAATCCAGAGTGGAAAGTATGGATCCTTTGCTTGTTTTAAAGTAGTGTAATAGCTTCTAGAAATTGTTAAGACTGATAACTTTACGGTGTCGGTTTATATACGCGTGAGCCCATGGCCTAATGGCGCCTATAACAAGTTAGCTCCTTACGGACACTAACTGCTGGCCTGAATCATGATGACGACCGTTCCCTTCTGGATACCGTAGTCACCATCTATATATTTTACACCACCTTACAGCTTTTAAGTAAATTCTTAAAGTTGACTTAAGTTCAGCCTAGCGTTATGTACGCAAACTATTGGCTTACACGAATTAAACCTATAGTTTACAACATTCCACCCTAATCTATGTATAATGTGCACATTCCAAAACCCACCATCATACACACATGTCCCCACGTGGACTCGGTATCACACGTGTCACACACTAATTACGATATATATATATATATAGTAGTGCTCATAATATCATAAATGGCACTCCCATCCGAAAAGTCTCAAGAAATGTCACTTCGACACCAAATACAAATGGTGGTTCAATTTCACCAGCATGGTAGGTTGTCTGATCATGAATAACGGTAAACTAATTATTCGCGCGACTGAGTACTATACTTTACAAGATAGAAACCGACCCAATACATATTACTACATACTTGTTTTCCAAACGAAAATCCGCTGCTTTGTATCCGGTCGTACCTCCAGTTCTTCATCTATAGTATGGTAAGCAAGAATCGCATCCGTTCCTTCCTCCGAAAAGGTCAAGTAGCTGTCGCGCGACTTGGTGAACTGCGTTACAATGCATGAGCCCACCCCCAGAACCTGTGGTGTACCGTCCACAATCTCGAACAGTTCGGCACGGGCCTCAAACAAAGTGCTCTCCTCCTCCTCATCATATCCCTGGCCATTGTCCTCAGTCTCTTCCTCATTTTCGCCTTCAGAATATTCCGCCTCAGAATCTTCATTAGCGGATGTGGATACTGTGGGGTTCAGTTTGGAGCTCGACGCAAACCCACTGGTACCCCAAACATCTGGCTGTGACTGTACATGAAATGCGAAGAGAAGAATGGTAAGAGGACGCGCCATAGACACAGGCGTCGAGAAGATGGGTCCTACAGTTAAATAAGACAGACTCACGCATGTGGCGGAGGGTATAGCACTCACAGCCCTGGCAATGACTGCATAAGGCTGTGCGAGAAGGGCAAAAGAAAACATAACGAGAGGGGACGCAACAGACGCACACTACTCACATTGATAGATAAATTTCTCATATGGAGAGACACACATTACACTGGTGGAGGGTCTCCCTAGTGACCTTACATGCTCTACCCATGGGGACCGCCCTACACACCCTTCGGGAGTAAACATTACTTGCCTGCCTGTAAGAGGGTTTATGTAAGAGCCCTCCACCAGTGCCTATAAGAGGGTAAATTTTTCTCTCTTTAAGAGACGTACAATACTCACATTAAGCGACATACAAAATTCACATTAAGAGACACGCATTACTCATATGAAGAGACACACATTTCTCATATGAACAGGCACACATTGCTCTCATCCACAGACACAAAACTCACCTTAAAGACATACATTACTTATATGAAGAGACCAGACACATTACTCATATGAAGAGACACACATTACTCATGTGAACGGACACACATTACCCGTATGAAGATATTCACATTAGTCATATGACGACACACACATTACTCATATGAAGAGACACACATTACCCATTTGAAGAGAGACACACTACCCATATGAAGAGATTCACATTACTCATATGAATACACATACAATACTCATGTGAAGAGTCACACATTACATTACACATATGAAGAGAGACACAAAACTCATGAAGTGGCACACATTACTCATATAAAGAGACACACATTACCCATATGAAGTGGCACACATTACTCATATGAAGAGAGACACATTACTCATGTGAACGGACACACATTACCCATATAAATAGACACCATTACTCGTATGAAGAGATTCACATTACTCAAATGAAGAGAGACACAAAACTTAAATGATGTGGCACACATTACTCATACGACGACACATACATTACTCATATGAAGAGACACACATTACCCATTTGAAGAGAGACACGCTACCCATATGAAGAGATTCACATTACTCATATGAATACACATACAATACTATGTGAAGAGTCACACATTACATTACACATATGAAGAGAGACACAAAACTCATGAAGTGGCATACATTACTCATATAAAGAGACACACATTACCCATATGAAGTGGCACACATTACTCATGTGAAGACACACACATTACCCATATGAACGGATATAAAGTACTCTCATATGAAGACACACATTGCTATCATTGAGAGACGCACATTACTCGCAATTTTTATGTAATAGGGGATGCAATAGCCAAGTTTTTCGACTCACAAAGCCAGTCAGTACTCAGTGAGGTGACAAGGGACACAACAGACACAGGCGTGGACAAGACCGGGCTCGCAATTGAGAGTAACTGACTCGCGCTACTCCCGTTAAAAATAGCAAGTAAAAGAGTCAAAATGGTTGTACTCCCAATGAATACACAGAGACAACAATAGCTGCTCATACATAGGGCACACAATCTCGCATAGGGCAGGTAAAGTGAATACACACACAGTTGCGACGAAACGAACGACGGTATGTGGTACACTCGGACATTGAGTATCCATCCTTATGAGAATGGTTTGACACTCCCAATGTAAAGCGAACTGTGTGGTTGTAGGCGTTGTATTGTTACATAACAGCATTAATCTTTACACCCAAACACAACATTCGCATTGCATGTTTGTTATTATTGAGCGAGTGTGAAGGAGTAGGTGCTGCGTAAACACAGCACTAGCTTTAAGAATACCTGGGAATTAGGTAGCAGTAGATACCGCCATTCACACAACATACACAATAATACAATATCTACATCTAACAAAACAAAAACAAACACATAACTCACAAATACAAAATCCACATCTAAACGATTAAAAACAAACACAGCACTCACAAATACAGTGTCTACATCTAACACGATATATAAATACAAACACAGCACTCACAAAACAATATCTATCCATCAATAAAAACAAACACAGCACTTACAAATACAAAATCCACATCTAAACAATAAAAACAAACACAGCACTCACAAACACAGTATCTACATCTAACACGATAGATACAAACATAGCACTCACAAAACAATATCTGCGTCTAATATGATAGATACAAACATAGCACGCGAATAAAAAATCTGCGTCTAACACGATAAATACAAACACAGCACTCACAAATACAAAATCTGCGTCTAACATGATAGATCAGCACTCACAAATACAAAATCTACGTCTAACATGATAAATACAAACACAGCACTCACAGAGACGTTGAGCTGCATGACGGTAGCTGGAGAGTTAATGGTGGCTGTAGGCAAAGCTATGTTGGATAGTCCTGTCGCAGCATTGTGATTTGCACTTCCGGTGGATTGGTTGACAGACAAGAAAGGGCTCGCAGTGGGCTGGTGATTGGAGGTTCCACCTGCTTTTGGGACAGCGACCATGATAAAAAACAAATCAACGAGTTGGAACTTATAGAGTAGTTGCGATGAATTGGCATACATAGTACGAATATACTCATGCACGTATGTTAGAACTGTAAGCAAAGACACTAGTAGACGGTATAATAATATAAAACTATAAGCAGTAAAACAAAATTAAAACTACTTAAACTCTAGCGCAAGTTCTGATTTACAGTACATCCACACATATATGTGATTAAGATTACATACAAACACATCTGTGATTTTGTTTACATACACACACACACGCACAATGAAGCATATTCAGTTGTATGTGAATGCAACAAACACACATGTACATGTTGCATCTCCTCAATATATGGGATGAAATTAGTACAAGCATAAACATATATATGCCTATACACATAAACCTCGGAATCTGAAATACAGGTCATATTGTGCGATGCCTATGTCTGTATTCAAGAAACTATGAACTGTATGTGTATACATACCTGTACACTCATGCGTGAATGATATTTAGTATAGCGAATAGCAACGGAAAGTCTGTAGTATGTATAGACACAACCTACATGAGCGCACATATGCATATGCGCATCTCTCCAACGAAACATCTCCAAATATATCGTAATAGACTACACATAACTCTGTGTATCAATAACAGATACATTTCATAAAAAATTTAAGTGTAACAACAAGTCCATCTCAGCGATACCTATATGAGACAGCACACAAAACTCTACCTGGACCGAATGGAGAGGCTTTCGTCTCAGCAGACCCACTCAGAGTCGCCCGAAGATCTCCAGATGCCAGGTTCTGGTGCAGCTGTTGTTGTGGCATCGTTTGTTGCGATGCTCGGGCTTGTCCTTGGAATAGCGCCTCCTGTTGTTGCATAGGTGCCTGTTGCTGGCGCTGCTGCTGAATCTGGGCAAGTCTCTGCAGTTGTTCATACTGCTGCGGGTTGAAGTTCTGTCGGTTGGGTGAGTTCAACGGTTGCTGGTAATCAAGCATAGGTCTATTAGGCAAAGCTTGCACCTGCTGAGCTTGTTGCTGAGCTTGCGATCGTAGCTGCTGCTGTTGGTACATATATAGCCTCTGCTGCTGGTGTTGCTGCTGCTGATCTATTTGTTGTTGCTGCTGGTGTTGCTGGTGTTGTTGTAGTCGTTGCTGTAGTAGTTGCATCTCTTGTTGCTGTTGTTGCATATTCTGCTGTTGTTCTCGCATTTTTTGGTGTATGTGCTGCATGGCCTGCTGGTATTGAACGGCCCATTGTTGTTCTTGCGACGACTCCTGAGCAGGGGGTTGTTGCGTCTCCTGCTGATCAGAAGTGGGTACCTCCTTTATAAGCTACAGAATGCGCGTCAGTTATACAATGAGATAATCTGGATAATTTAGAACACTTAGGAACATCCAGCACATACATATTAGCCATATAAATGTAAGCCCTAAAACGTGTAGCAACTATAGTAATTATAGTTGAGTATATATATATATATATATATATAGATAAATAGATGTATAAATCAAAAATAGAAATAAAACGAGATTTACGCACCGGGTACGTATAGTTGAGAGATAGTAGCCATATCAGAGTGAGACACGGAGATGATGTAGCGTAATTTGTACACAGGGCCAGATGTACACATACTATACGGGGTCAACCATGTACTGCGGGCACGGTATATCATTTTGTCGGTTAACTGCGATCAATGCAAAATAAACATGCATGGCGATAAATAGTTTCGTGAATTTGACTCACATGCGAGGAAGCTGTACTCAAGCGTTGTGCATCAGCGACAGGCGGTGGCAAGTGGGAGGCCATACCACCGCGTGCCTGCTGTGCGGCTCCATTGTTATCCTTCATATGCTACAAATGATGTTCGGGCGGAGTCACAGTGTGTTAGCAATGGATCCCACTTTCGATAGATCGATGGTGTAGATTGTACACAGATTGGAATCATGGTGTGTTAGCAATGGATCACACTTTCGATAGATCGATGGTGTAGATTGTACACAGATTGCTGCTGTGAAGTGGATTTGTTTAGTGTTGCTAGCGAGTGAAATCTGATAACGGATTGACGAGGTTCCATGCCAAGATGGTCACGAATACTTCGGACAAATGGAATCACATGACTGCGAAAATCTAACCGGTACATGACGCTCAAATAAGATAATATCTCGAGAAACAGAACTTCCAGGAGATGAGAGACATAACCGCCAACAGGTAGCATCTTGCAGGATACATACCATCTTCAAAAACAGCAAAAACATGTAAATTTCATACTGGTAAAATGACAGCGGTGTTATTGACTCATTGCGGCAGAGACTTGGACGAAATTTTCTTAAATTTTGTTGACTAGTGCGGATCAAAGACATGGAGACGTACACACACACGACGCCAAAACACACAAACGGACATATGCGCACAGAAATCATACAGACGCATGTGGCACACACACACAGAGAATGTATCACTTATGAACGCACCCTCGTAACATACACCAAAATTAACGAACACAGACATTAACACGCTGAATCGGGCAATCACCTATGCATCGGCCATCTGAAGCCATATCCAACCAAATCGGTCCGTTCACCATCTTCACCGACCCCTAATATGACAGTTGCCGCTGTCCTTTAACTACAGCAGGAGTGGTATATTGTAACATACGCACGCATACACACACACAGACAGAGATAAATACCTGTGTATCAGCTTGCTGTAACCCCAAGCCAATCAATTCGGATCCGCTCACCATCTCCACACACTCCTTGCGGTACAATTGCAGTAGTGCTTTGGCCGCAGCAGGAGTGGTGAAAGTGGAGCGCGCTACTTCTATGGCATTCTCCATTTGGGCAAAGTCAGCTCCACTGACCCACACCACGGCACGGGGTGGGTCAAGTACTAGAACGAGTTCATTGGCTAGATGCTGCTCTGATTGTTCTTGGTTGGGGCGGTAGCGGGACGCGGGCTGGCTGCCTACAAGGTCATAGCAGGTCAGAAAGGTTTCAAAAAGCAACAACAAAAACAATATAAGATAGAGAAAAGACTGGCAGAACTTGCAGATAACCAGGAAGCGAACAGAGGCGTAGGCCGCCAAAGAATAGGACAGTTTCTCCTCGCTTACTTCAGTGTAAGCGCTGCTCATCATCCAGATCTTGAAAAACCCCCACAAAGAAGCCCTAATATGAAAAGCAATCCTTGATACCATGGAGCATACAACACAGCCAACGACAACTCCGTGATATCTTCATCGACACATTGTTCACAGACACACGTGGTGATGCATGCGCGCAAGATGAACAGAACATACATATACGAAGCAGTCAACATCAATAGACAAGTATTCAACCCACTTACTGCGTAAATATTTGCGCACTTTTACCCAGCTGCCACTGTCCGCAACCGATCTCAACTCCTCATCCGCAAAAGGATTGTCGTGGAGCCTGACATCAATGCTCTCTGTATATAGTAGAGTGCACCAGAAAACGCACATTATAAGTAAAACTGGATAAAATAAGAATAAAAACTTGAGTCGAGTTCTGAATGGCCACTATTAAAGTCAGGCGATGGGATAATTTCAATGCTTGTCGTACGAAGAACTGTAGCATTCTCACAGCACTAAAGACACATTCCCTTCTTCAAATTTTAGGAGAATGCGAAAGAAGAATTGTCGCATTCTCCTATAAAATGAGACTCCTGTCGTACGACGAATGGGAGCGCTGTCCTAGGAAATTTCAAACGTGTCGTCTGTGGCGCAGTGAGCTTGAAAATAAAGTACAAATAAGACACATCGCCGGAGATACCTTCATGGTAACTAGTATGGTATTCAATGACACTCGTTGTCAACGCCATTGTGATACATCTATACATTCACACTCATACAAGGACAGTAAACTAGTTCTCATACAACAAAGCACAAGTCTTCGCGGCAGAGCCCCTTTTACTTCATAGTATTGTCTGCTAAATGACATAACACCACGCATTGCCGGTACAAGAAATTGTGGTAACGCCCGCATCGCATGGTGTGATACCACGGCACGTTACATATGTGGCAAGGAAGCGGCGATTTGAATATTTGAACACAGAGCCCCCATGCGAATGCGTATATTTGATAGATCGTATCAGTACGTCACGGTTGTGGCTCACTTCCTAGTGTTCAATTGGTCAGTACTGAGAATGTGCAATAGGAATATATAATAGTGTACCGTGAAAGTATAGTACGAATACGAGAGTGCACGTGTGTAGAATGCGTAGTATACGAATGTGGTGGGAACAGGATTTGATTTTTAACTAACGCGTGCAATACACATTAATAGAAACCAGCTAACACCTCTAGACGACCAAAAAACTTACATACCGGATAGATTGCCAAACCATTCCGGGAGAGATTCTAGTTTATTGTCACTCAGGTCCAACACTTGCAATCCATTTAGCTGATACAAACTCTCGGGAAGAGATTGCAATAAGTTTCCACACAAAATGACTTTTCGCACGTCTATTGCATCAGCCCGAGGAGAAAGCAATATCATGTGTGTGAGTGGTTGATATTAATATATACAAAACACTGATAGGAATTTGAAATAAATGGATGAGAATACAAAATGCAATACTACAAGGACACCAGAAGGAGGAAAAACGGATCTCATCACACAGACATGGACACACACGTACTGACTAATATATATAACACAAACATATGTATATGCAGGACTACAGCGCATGTATACGGGTATCTGGACGTATACACACGAAAAAAATCTATACGAATATCTGAATTCGTCCATCAACGAAGGACTCATCACACGCATATATACACAATTTACACTACCATGATCACGTACTAAATTTGTGCTTCATGTAGTCAGAATAAACATATACACGTGTACTCACATTCTTTAGAATTGTATATGTGTGCAAAGAAAAATCTCGCTACAAGAAGATCCAGCGAAATGTCGATTCATGCCTACAAGGACTAACATATCATTTCTAAACTATTGACAATTTGCATATGTGTACGTGTACATGTACATCGTACAACTATGTATATCCACTTACCCGTAGCAGCGCTCAGAAACCCATCAATATGCGTCAACTTATTATTCCTGCAGGACAAAGATCGAACATCTTCCCAGTATTCAAAGCTACCCACTATCGCTGGTAGACTTGTAAGGTTGTTGTTGTCAAGCTCAACCACAGACACGTGCTTCACGCACTCTGCGGCGCTGGGCTTCTCTGTCAAGAATTCGTCCAGATGGCCATCTTCAAGATCTATTGCAATATTATGTGGTTGGCAAGCGATTCTTAGTATTTTTATGATTGATCCCATTTCATTGATGACAGTAGTGACGAATCGGTGTGGCGCAACCTTTAATGCAAAGTCTAGCAGTGCATATACATATACATTAACAAGATGCGAATGTGTCGTTCTAGGACAAAATATGTCTTGGGACGAGGAAACAGAACTTACATGAAGATACTGATAAGAATTGATTCCAATGAAAAGTAGCTAAGGGCAGGCATGTAGCCTTTCTAATGGGCACGTACAATTAGTTTTTGATTTAAAACGTAAAATAATACAAGCTAGCATACGGTTCTAGACGTATGTCCATATACATATACAATACACACACACATATATATATCCAGATACACTAGACTATATATATATATATATTGAAATGTGCATATATATATATATATATATATATATATATATATATTGAAATGTGCACACACACATATATATATATATATATATATATATATATATATATATATATATATATATATATATATATATATATATATATATATATATATATATATATATATATATATAATATATATATATATATATAGTGACCATGAGCCCCATGTGATTCGAAGAAGAAAAATAACGCCACTGTTTGGGATGTGGCTAAAATTCTGTGTTCACACGACTGAGCAATCTACATAGAATGCATACCAAAACTGTTGAAGTTCAAAGTATACGTATTCCGTATCGCTCTCAAGGCTCTGAAAATCTTTCTCTTCTGAGCCGTGTCCAGTTGTATACGTGAAGAGCCCACACTTGTCGGAGTAGCCATACTGTATAGAATTGCTTATGTAGATACAGGCTTACAAACTGACAGTATTCTGTTCTGAGAAACGAGCTTCCACTGATGTATGTACTTGAGCGTAGGCTTGTACACGTGGCGATTAAAAGGGGAAGTTGACCATAAACGCACTTCCGTTTGCCTATACAACAGAGTATATTCGTGTCTCTCTCTGGCTTCACCCACTACCATAGGTGAAATAAATATACAATACAAGAGTACTACACACCTGCGCTGGCAACAAAACGAGAGACTACACACCAAATCCTCTCTAACTTTCTCTCTCGTGGGCTTGTTTTGGCGGAGGAAATTACACAATGTAGGTGAATAAACTACGGTTTATTCAAATACAAACAAAGTGACAACCGACAACCGACCCAGTTTTTATTTGATAATAAAAAACTTGGAACATAGACTACCCCGCAAAGGGGAGTGAGCTGAGCTCAGTGTCAGAGCGAACCAAGTTCACTCTACCGGTTTTAGAACCCTACACCAGGTTTTTCTACAGTGTGCCCACCGGGTCCACCACGCGGACCAAAGTCCCACTCGGATATGCATATATCCAGTTTTCACATCAATAAACCCTTTAGTTCTTCCAAACCAAAGTTTATAGAGGTTCATAGGTTATGGGCATTTATTTTGAACTCTCTCTCTATGGTTCGAAGTTCTGACGACGACTCTGTACGAGTCTCATCCTACAATGGTCCCCGCCTCGCTCTAGACGGGGCCAACGTTGACAAGTGGTACGCCAGACTAACTGTCAACTCCATAGCCGGCCAGAAACAATCCTTGGCTCACATCTTTGAGTTCCATGATCAGACACCCGACGAAGTTGCCGACATCACATCGCAACAGGTATCAGCAGCGATTGAACAGAGACTCCTTCACGCCCGGACCCCCCTCCGCCACCCCACGCTCCAGCGCACTACGCTAGCCAGTACTTTTCTCGATGATCACACTATAGACTCCACGTACCACAAGGCCCAATCCTTGCATATGCGTTTATTTTCTGACGAAGTCATTGACTCTCTGAACCAAGGGCTCCTCATCGCCCCACCGTGGGTCCTTCTTGCACACCTGCTTCAGGAATACGGCCATATGTCTCACAAGAAGTATAAGTCAATCAATAGACAATACCTTCGAGATTTTGAACGAGAACCAACCAAACACGTGCGTATATGAGCTACACGTTGCTCCAAACTCCAAGAGCTTGCCGAGAATCAACAACTAATTCTCACTAATGACTTCATCATGGATATATTCCTCCGTGGTCTGGACTCCGATAAACAGGAACAAGCACACCAATATCTTGTCAACAGACACCCACGGCCCACCCCACCACCCCTATGCATCTACAAGCACCTTGAAACATGGGCACAAACTAAACCTGATTTCGTCAACGCCCCCCACTGTTGCCGCTATTAAGCCTACTAGTCAAGCAAAAGGGGTCACATCCCCGACTGACCAAACACTTCAACTACTGCTTAAACATCTGGATCGCCTTGAGGGCGCAACTGCTAACAACCAACACCATAGCACTCAAGCACACCATGCACAAACACGTCCTCCACCCGGCCGCCCTCCGTGCTTTGTATGCTGGTCTACAAACCACACTGCAAATGTATGCATGCGTGCGTGTGGTCGCTGCGGTACTAAGGATCACATGAACAAGGACTGCACTGCTGGCTTGCCAAGCTAAGGGACACAAATCTATTGTATGCGGTAAACATACCAATAAAGACAATTTCCCCTATTTGCATTATCCCAAAATTGCATCCATCACTATTGATAATTCTCTATGACGTCACCAAGACCACCTACAGGTAGACAGTGGTGCTGGTGTCAACTATATACCAGACTATCTTTCACATCTATTAGTCGATACACACACAGGACAGTTTTTACTCCGTCTCGCCGACAATTCTACCATCATTATTATACTCAAGCGTGGTATCCTACCCGGTCTTGGTGTTACTTATGTCGGAACAAATGAAATCCAGCCGTTGGTATCGCAAAACCAACTTCAAGATAACGGGTTCCATCTTATTTTCCCCCAAAATACAAGATAGTGCATTATCAAACACTCGGACAACACATTATACCTGTCACAAAGTAAGGAAGGGTACCATGTTCTATACCAGAAACTCCATCAATTGACAACACTCTTGTCAACATGTCCCCCTGCAGTCAAGAATGCCACGCCACAGCACTCCAAGCAACCACCAACTGCAACGCACCCGACTATTGACAGCACACAGCAGCAAACCAACCAACCAAGCAACTCCTGCTACGCAACGCCCTCCTGCCGATACGCCACAGCAAACCAACCACGCACCGGCTGTAACGCCACATGTGACACCACAACGCAGACATGCTCCCACCCAACCACCCGCGGGCACACAAAACACTAACACACAACAACGTGTACACACTCAGCCTGCACCCGCTGCAGATGCAAACACCAGGGCCTCTCAGTCCACCACTCAGCCAGCAACAACAACCCCTGCATGAGGTACAACACAATCATATGACTCCTACCATCGAGTCATGGGTCATCTCAGCCGTGCAACCACACTAAAAATGGCTAAGAAAGCAGGCATCACACTCACATTCCCACCGACAGTGAACGTTCGCACAGAATAATGGTTTCTTAATAAGAAAGATGTGCTAGACGGTCTCACATACCTGGATGTGGAGTGTGATATCGACCTATGTGCTTACAAGGATAATGAGCAAGCGCCTTTATTTACCGGCCCGGACGGTGGCATCGTCGATGACTGGCGCAAAGTCACAACTTTGTAGATTATAAACTATGCTATACTAATCCTAAATGGTCTGATATATCCCAGATGCTGGCTGTTAACGCATCCTCCGGACTAAACTAGTTATGGTTCTCCCACTCCGTCCTTGTGCAAAATGGTGGAACACAATCATGTCCCGGATACAGTCACAGCCATACATCATACGCAACACAGAGACCACGTTCCTACGCCACGGTGACCAAGTTGTCGGCAAACCATCATGGACATACACACTTATTGCACTAGTTGGGCCAATACACACGTTCGTATCTCCACAACAAACACTCAACGATGCTATTATCTTTGTGCGTGCCAATCCTGAGTACCCTAAACACTGCCCTGTCTGCATCGAGGGTAAAATCCAGAACAAGAACGTGCACATGGCACAACCGACTCTCCAAGGACCCATCCCAGCTAACAGAAATGGATACCGATACACCCTCAATATGATCTTTGACGCCACTAAATTTGGCACTCACTCCCAACTCAAAGCGAAAGAAAACATGCACACACACATCCGCAAGTTACTAGTTCAAATACCACGCCAATGAAAACCTCACACCATCGTTGCCGACGGTGACTCCGTTTTCAACAGCCGCAACACTCAAGAGGAGATACTCACAGACAAAATTATCATGAGACAACTCCACCCAACACACTGCAACTCAATGGCCTGGTCGAACGCGCCCATGGTACTCTCAACGGACTCACACGTACAGCACTTTTGGATGCCTGTATGCCTTTACCATTATGGGGTTATGCCAAAACTTGGGCTGATTACATCTGCAACACTACGCTTGCCACCAAAAACATGCACAACACATCACTTGAATCATTTCACCAATGTAAGCTCATCTGCAATCCCACAGCTCGATTTGTATGCATTGTAGCCTTCCGCCTCTCCGATGATACACTTAAGAAACAGCACAAGTACAGCACTCGCGTGGTCTTGATGTATTCTTGGGCATGACACCCAACTCTACCACTGACACTTATCGCATTCGAAATTTGGCTACACAACACATCCTCGACTGCCGCGATATCAGATTTTACACTAGTGAGAATGCTCAATGGTCTTCAGATGGCAAGCGTGCAACACGATCAAAAACCCCATCGTCTTACACCATACCGACACTGTGGACAAACCCTGCTACGACCACTAACAATCCACAATCGACCACTGTCCCCTATGTTGGTCCGGTACCACCACCAGCTACTGCCCCGCTCCCGGATTCAGTTCCCTCCAATGGTACCAGTCCCAACACTACAACCAATACCGTGCCACCCACCCCCAATATGCACGGTCCCACTAACACTGATACAATATCACATACCTTACCACATCCACCACTACCACCAACGCAGTCACCTACCGCAGTACCATTACCTGTCCCCAGCAGCACTAATCCTGTCCCTGCCGATCCCCTGAACCAATCCTTTGCCTCCAATGACTCTCAGCACAACAACCATGGCTCGTGCACTTCTCACTCGCACACTTCGTCGTCCGACTACCACTCATTCTCCGACTCATCCTCTCCACCTGGCCCACCTGCCTGGTGGGCCTCCTCCCCTGATACGTATCAGCATTTTGTATAAAAAAAACATGCTGCCCTGGTCGCCCAGCGAGCTAAACAGCGAGCGGCTGCTCATGATTACGAACTTCGCTCTCTACCTTCATCTACAACAACCACCGCCCAGGCTTCTCCCCCAGTACGCACGCCCCAGCCAACACCACTCTTTCAGGTTCCACGAGTGACACCAGTGGCATTCACTCCAGCTCCAGCCTTGGATCCATACCTTCGTACGCAGTCCACTCCTCATACCCAACCTGCTAATTTTACCACCCACCCGCCTACTGAATCCGGTCCGGCTGTACCCACCCGCCCGTCAATCGCGACCGCCTCGGAAACATCTACTCATGCTGAGCAGATTCTCCCACCTTCCGCCTTCGCCATCACACCTTCTAATAGATCTGAGATCACTCTCCTCGAAATTGCTTCACTGCTTGATGACAATGTCCCCAAATCTATCCCAGCCGCGATGAAGCTTTGTGG
>NW_014040549.1:260490-262452 GCF_001186125.1 Sphaeroforma arctica JP610
AATGGCACACAGCTATCACAAAGGAATTCACAGCACACGCAAACAATCACCTCGCTAACAACATATAACAGTCACAGGTACCGCCACATACAAAAATTATACACTCCAAGTATGTATTTGCACGCAAGCATTATGAACATGGCAACCCAACAATATACAAAGCACGCATGGTCGCACGCGGCGATGAACAAGAAAAAGGAGATTCATATCTTGATACGTATGCCCATGCTGCTTCCGCCGTCACACTCCGCCTCTTCCTCGCTGCGGCTGCCGCCTCGGGTAAGGCTATTGATCACTTTGACGTTGACTCTGCATCTCTATACAGCAAATTAGACACACCAGTTTATATGTAATCCCCTAAAGAAGCTATTGAACTCGGCCACTACTCGCCAGGAACCATTCTCCGCCTTAAACGTGGACTATATGGACTCAAACAGTCTGGCCGAATATGGAACTTTGACATCGCTGACAAACTCATGCAACATGGCTTCACGCAGAGCGCCGCAGACGAAAGCATTTGGAACCACTCCACACGCGACATCTTTGTCCTATTATACGTTGATGAGATTCGTCATCCCACAATGCCATCCACCACAGACAGTACCTGGCTCTACAGCACACTCTCCAAACATTACAGTCTCAAAATTCTCGGCCGCGTCACACATCTAGTTGGCATACGAGTTACACAACACAACGGCTGCATCAGTATAGACCAATAAGCGTACATTGAACGCATGCTCCACGCATTCCAACTTGTCGACGCACATCCTAAACATACACCAGACACTGACACACACCCTGGCCACTTAGACGGCGATCCGGATACAGGCAAATACCGCCGCCTGCTCGGCGCACTTGGCTACGTTGCAAATATGACATGTCTGGACATTGCTTGCACACTCAATATGCTTGCATCATTCAACACACAGCCACTTTGAGCCCACTACGAAGTACTTGAACGTATCCTCCTCTATCTGGGAACAACAAAAACACATCGCATCACTTACCGCCCTCTCACCAACCCTAAGGGCAGAATCGCAGACACATCAGTTGCCTACACAGATAGCGACTGGGCCACATGTCCACTCACACGTAAATCACAATCAGGCATGCTAATATGTCTCAACAACTCACCGGTGTTCTGGAAATCTCAACGGCAAAAGGACGTCAGCCTTAGCTCTGGCGAAGCGGAGTATATGGCAGCATTGGAAACAGCACTCACATCGCATTGGACTCGCAACATACTTACTGCTCTTCGTTGTGACTCACATCAACACACGTCCCTACACATCGACAACCAGAGTGCCATCATAATAACACTTGGCACGGACACACCTAAAGGCCTGAAGCACATTGACATCCGTCATCCCTATCTCCGGGACTGTGCTCGCCGCCACATGCTCAACTTACACTACATCAGTACTCACGACAACTCCGCCAACTTTCTCACTAAAATCCTCGGTCGCACTAAGCACGAGAAATTCACATCAATGCTACTCAACACAGCATAACACTCTCTCAGTACGCACTTCCGCTTGATACACAACCATACATTCATAAACATACATACTCACACACACATACATCACTAGTGAGAAACTGATTGTCGCTACACTACACACTTCGCAATTCCCATACTAACAGACAAACTACAAATTACACAGCACACACACTGAAATTCGTTGCCTGTGAATACAACTCGACTCAATGGCCAGCACAAATCCACTTACCCCTCTGACGCAACCCGCCTGGGCCCACGACAAACCATCACTCCGCTTCCCGTACAGTATCTATGCTCACCTGAAAACTGTACACAAAACCACGGGCGGGCGTACACCCGACCATGTAGCCCTCCGTCAACGTTGTGACAACATCAGGAAGAACTCAACAAAATGTTGGTCCAACAAGGAGATCGCAGCAATGGCCCGGCGTTAATACTACTACCAACTGGTTATGGGTAAA
>NW_014040549.1:262849-271893 GCF_001186125.1 Sphaeroforma arctica JP610
GGCTCTGTGCTATGATTGTAACGAATACGTACATGTTTACATTGCTCGACTACCGCACCGACGACTGTCTCTGCCCTGTCTGCCCCGGTAGCCACAAGTTCACTGCCTGCCACTTTGCCTGCATCCAACAACTGATTCGACGCATCCTGGTAGGCCCGAAACTGCCGCCCATTGGCCCTGACCTCCTTCAGCAATTACAGAAGTGCCACGACTTCCACGGTATCTGGACCCTCCACGAACACCTTGGATCTTATCTCCAGCATATTGAAGAACCACCGTACCCTCACCCGTCCCTGACACATCAACAGATGTTCCCCATACCCCGGCTAATCACGCTGTTGAAGTACTACTTCCAAATTTCGGTTCGAACCAAATCATCGCGCTTGTTGGTTCCGCCTATGATACTTCCGATCCAGGCCAGCCAACACATACCGAATTCATCCGTGGTCTGGTGCGGCATTGGCTTACCCCCATCCTCGCTCCTCGACTGGATTATGATGGATAACCTGGTCCTTCTCGGTATTTCGTACTCTGTACTAACCCATCCCGCCGCACTACACGGCGCAGACCCGATCCGTACCACAGAGATGGGTACTCTACTTAGTAGGTCAGCAAGCGAATATATGGAACATTCGATAGGGATAATAATATTTATTTCAAAAATGGTAAGTATGTATGATACAATGTATGAACATATGGTATGGCTCTCATAGTCGCTGTAGGGACCCTCCCAAACAGCGCGCGAAGGCAGTTGATCCAGTTTTCAGACATTCCAGCGTGACAGTACCCATAGGCGTGTGAGAGCGACCTTGTCGTATGCATTGGTTATGTCCAGACAGACGTCGTTCCACTCCTCTTCTGACTGTGTCTCAGATTCCATGGCGGCAAGTGCTTGGGTATGACATGAGTACCGTGATTCGAAGCCAGCTTGGGTAGCATGGGTAGCAGAACCGGGGTGGCTCGTAATCAGATTAAGAAAGCACTTTTCAAAGATGCGTAACAGTGTTTGTCAACACCGGCCCGAATTGACTCAGCGCATATCTTCCAACGGTCGACTCACTTGGCCCAAATCCATGAGTATTGTTTCATGCAGACCAATCCAATATAATAAATTCCATGCACGAGCTTATCTTTAGAAAGCAAAGCCATGATGAATGGCTCGTTGTTCGTTCCCTCTTTCATAGCGTCGGTTGAGAAGTGACGGCCATACCATGAGTCCACTAACCATATTGCTACTGTAGTAAGCTCTGCATCAGTAGTCTATGTAGTTCAATAAAAGGTTGTGCTCATTACTATTTTCAATATTTAAAATTGAAATACCTTAGTTGTATGAGATACCAGCTGGGAGTTGTCTACCGACGAGTCTTTTTCTACGAATTCTTGGTCAATAGCTAAAGAAGGATAATTATTTTCTTCTTCATCATCACTGCGTATGTCCAGACACGCATACTGGTCCATGAATCCATCTTCGTCAATGCGTCGACCTGCATTAACTGTAGATGTATGTATACAATTTGAGCATAGTTTCTGGACACACACACCTTCTAAACGGCGAACTTGTGCGGTGAAAGGCTCGTCGGAGTCCTCGTCATCATTGTTCTCAGCAGTCCCAGGCACAAAGGCTCTAGAACTTATGAACTTACGCGCATCCACATCTTTAAGTGCTAATGTTTGTCCAACTGTGCCTGTTATTAGTAGCTGTCTAAGATTAAACCAATCATTACAGCGCTGGGACACAGTGAGAATAATGATTGTTCGTAGCAAACGAGTTTCTAGCTCAACAATTTCCTTTGAACGGTCTAGCCCCGCTTCTGGCCAGAACAGTGTGCTTGTGATAATTGCTGCAGAAGGACGAGGTCGCTTGACGGCGACAAATGTGTTCTTTAGAGAAACTGTTTTGGGATAGTCTACGCACATAAATCGCAACACATCGCAGGGTGTATTATGATTCTCTCGCTTACGCGGCATTTGCCGCACAGCGAACGCTACTAAAGTAGACTCTTTGGACACAGTACTCTGCGAGGTTTTAAGCGTGGACGTAGCACTTACAACTAGGTCGCCCATTATTGGTGCATCATTGACAAGAAACCGAGTTGGATACTTGTGTGATGTTTCTATGCTAGCACCCACCCATGGAAAGCCTCGCCACATTTTGCTGTGTACTATGACCACTCCGCCAAGGCCATGGTTTCCCATTAACTTCCATAGATGTCGCTCACCGTAGCCTCTTTCGGCCGATAACTGTAAATAAACAATTACTATTGCCAGAATACGTATATTAAATGAATAAAAACACTTGAAAAAATCCAACATACTTGTGCAGCACCCGTGGTGCGACGGGAAGTATAAGCTGTGTACAATCTGACAATAATTTTTTTGTTGCCTTCTTCTGTTTGTAATCGCGTTCGTGGAAACGCACAAGTAATAAGGAATAGAATACTGCGCACGCTATGGCTTCGGATTTGAATCACCACGTCTTAGATTTTCTATCAGCCTTTGACTTCTTGGGGATGTCTTTGACTCTCGACCCAGTCTGCTCGCTATCCAAGGTTAAAACAATACTCTCTGTTAAAAAAAGCCTATCACTTTTTGCAAAGACTTCGTACTCGAATTCTCGTATGTTTTGTACAGCGTTCCATCAATTGGGATGGTCTACTGGATTATATCCCAGCATAGACTTAAAAATGAAGTTGTATCTTTCTGTGCCTATTACTGCGTCTTTGGTGTCCTCATAACGTGAAGCCCACATCTACTAAGGCCTAGGAGTCCATATGTGAAGTGCTGGGCAAAAAACGCCTTCAACTCCTACAGTCTTCGACATCTACAAGTCGAAGATTGTCGGAGTTGTTGTTTTGGCGCTCTACTCTAATTGAAGCGTTAATCCAAGACAACAATTCGGGAACAATGTCTTCAACTAACATCATGAGCACAGACGCACCATCCACTTGTGATTCCTCGTCCCTTTCTAGAGCCATACTGTACATTCGCTCCTTCACTACACGTGCGTGAGCGTGTGCCTTATTCCTTGTGTGCTCGTTAATAAAATCTCTCTCATATTGTATATTGACGGCGTCCGTATAACAGCCTGATTCCTTCTGCTGTTTCTCTGTTAGTTCAGGAATATCAGGCAATGACAGAGATTTTGCTCTCTTCTTAGTCGCACCTGGAATGTCGTTTGTTTTAGGGTTTTAGGGGTTTTTAGGGTTTAAAAGTTTGTTTGCCTGTTTTTGTGTTGTGTTGACTTGTGCAGTTGTGTCATCGTTATTGATATTGTCTACTACATTCGCTACGTTTAACGCATCCCTTATTGCATATACAGGTGATTGCGAACACCGCTGGCATAACGCTGACGCCCCATACCCTTCTTGATCCAATGTTATAGAACATGGCGTAATGGGATGGACTCTACATAAACATCTAATACACATATGTGGAATGTCCCGCCCTAAAGAACAAGTAATGTAGTACACTTATAATACTGTATTAGTTCTGACCATCTATCAACAGACGAGCATTCCACGTGTACAGTACTTTGACATAAAGCACATACTGTTTCTCCCTCAGTTGGTTTCTCACAAACACCGCAGCTGTGGGCTAGCCCTGTCGCTGACATTGACTGCAATGCATTATAGTATTCCTTGTTGTGTGGTTGTTCATGATTATGAGAATCGTAATCCTGGTGCATACACTTTGTTATAATGCAATGCAATGTATGGGTCTATTGCATGCAGTGAATCGATATCCATCGATTCACTATTGATGTCTTGGATTGCATCGCTGTTGTGTTCATTATTGTTCGCACTATAGCTTTCTTGTTGTCTGTTGTTAAAAGGTGGTGGCCTTAGCTCTACACCGGCGCTTCGTGCCATTATCAACAGTAACACATAGTCACACTCACTCAAAAATAGCGATTATAGTAACGTGCATGCGTACTAAAACAACTCATATACATGCGTTATTACGGTGATTAAACCCAAAATTTAATTCCAGTTCGATTCCGATAAAAATCAATGTCGTAAATTAAACCATTCTATGCGTAAACGGGTGCAATAAAAAATACGACAGAGAATACTGCGACTCGCAGTATTCCAAAAAAAAAATATTTCGGGCCAAAAATTCAGAATACCGCGAACAGAAGCATTCTTTGACACTGGTGATATATATATATAGAGTTGTGAAAAGCGGAGATGGACCACAATGTAATAAGCCGGGCCTCCACATTAGACTCTATGTATAAACGTACTCTTAAGCAGTACGCAAATTATAAACGTACTCTTAATAGTACGAGGAACTTAAGTTTCCTAAATGTGCTCTTAATAGTACGAGGAACTTAAGTCTCCTAAATGTGCTCTTAGTAGCACGAGGAACTTAAGTTTCCTAAAATGGTTTTTAGTGGTTTTATTAATTAAACCTTTTCCATTTAACATATCAGATATTTGGATGAGGCCATTAAAAGGCCTCAGTAAAATACCAAACATAAAAGAGTTGGTCTAGTTCTATTATTAGAGCTTTATTTACTTTCCAACTTTATTTATATCTGAATACTTCGGTAACGAGACGGCTCAACCAAATATAGGTTTCTAGGGACTATTAACGTTACCTAGTTGATCCTCCGATAAGCCAACCAGATGTGCCAGTATGATGAAGGCTAAGTCGGTAATTCTTGATAGTGGCAAAGTATTGGTTAAAATAATATTTTGACATGTAATAACTGTAAGTGTATGTACAAAGCATGCGAACGTACATATATATGTTCTTATGTTTTCATGTAGGTGGGCCGTGTGTGCGCGTCTGTATGATTGTGTGCATCTTTATACATATATGTTTATATATGTGCTCACATACGGCATGTGAGGGTGAGTGGGTGGACCGTGTGTGCGTGTGTGTGTGATTGTGTGTGTGTTTACATATATATGTTTACATATGTGCTCACATACGGCATGTGTGAGTGGATGGGTGGGCCGTGTGTATGCGTCTGTGTGATTGTTTGTATGTTTACACAAAATACATTTACATATGTTTACATAAATATATTGTGCGTGTATGTGTGTGCGTTGTGTGATTGTGCGTGTGTGTTTGCACATGTGACTAATTTAAGTGCATGCGTTGTGAGTTTCTATGATCCAGCACTCACACGCACTTACATTGGTCTAACTGCATGTACATATGTGTGTATTTTAGTGATTATCATACGGCGTGCGCGTGCGCGCGTGTGTGATTGCGCGTTGTGGTATGTGTTTCTGCGCATGCGACCAATGTAAATGATCCTGCACTCACACGCACTTACATTGGCCTAACTGCATGTGAATATATGTGTATATTCGTAACGTACCTTTCTTAGCTCCCGAAGACAGTCTAACTGCAGTTCGAAGGACGTATAGCGGGCGGATGTTTCCATGATACGTCGTGTGTAGTTAAGATCATATCTCAACACACGCAGGAGAGTCGTAAAGGACACCTTTCTTCCAAAACGCTCTGTGACTTTAGTTTGATGTTCATTTAGATAGAGCGCGAGATTCTGTGAGTATCATTCTTTCACTATATGAGTCAATCGTGTACATCTTAATCTATCTGATCGTGCCTGTCTTTGTACGAGTTCTACAAGGAAATGGCGAGCCTATTATTTCGAATCTTGTTACGAATCCTTGTGCACTTCTCTCAGATACGTGAAATATTAGTCGTATATCTTCCCAATCGATGCTATAATAGTAACGAGCTATAACTACAAGCCATGAAACTTCAGCTGATATCATTGTGTGTGTTTCTGTGTTGTTGTTTTGAAATATTGTCAATGTTCAAATATTGATTGTCGAATATTTGTTCATTTGAGACTGATTTTCAGACAAGCTTTGGTACCGGCCCCAAAGACCTAGCAGACCGGCTTGTGTGCACCTAGAGTCCCAGAAAAGGGTTTTGTATTCACCAATCATACGGCGCCATTGATTTTCCTTTGCCAAGAATTGTTCATCGTCCGTGGTGTAGGATGAGGATATCAAATTGGAAGTGCTGAATTATAGAATCTAAAAATAACTTGATCCAATAAAATTTCAAGCTCGATATTTTTTTTATAATTCATACAATAAGGAGCGCACTCCGACGACAAATTTTCCAACATGTTGCCTTGAGGCTGAGACTTGTTGACGGGCGCTAACCTCTAGGGGTGACTGCCAAAATATCTGGAATCGACAATGTGTCATATATAAGGGCGGGCAGAAACTAAGAGTCCAAGAGACCAAGAGTCCAAGACCCCTATGACGTATGAAAACGTAGTACGTTTTACGTTAACGGATCAATTTGAAAGCGTATTTACGTATTACGAATAGAAGTCTGGTTGAGACCAAGAGACCTAAAAAAAGCAGTTGAGACTGTTTCTCAAATCTTCTTGCAATAAATAAATAAAAACAGTACCGCAATTCGCACCGACTGCACACTCAGTGCACAGTGTACGTCATCAGGAAAGTCAGGTTTGACTTCTAAAACAAAATGAATGCATTTAAACATAGCCTACTAAATAAAACAATTTAAAAAACAAAACAAAACAGTTCCGTAATCCGCAGTTCCACACCGACTGCAGTGACAGTGTACGTCATCAGTAAAATCTGCAATTTTTACTAGAGTTTGACCCAGAGGTACCTTACAAAATTCGATCTCATTGGCACTTAGACGACATAAATTCTTCGTTCTGACGAGTAATAAATGTATGCTTATTCTCATCCTGATTCGACCATTGGTTAAAAAGTTATAAAGGGTTCCAGTTTGTACCAGAACTGGGATAAACTAACCATACGCAAGCGTTATACAAGTCCATCCATACCTAACAGACCTTTCTGGCATTATAGCATACTACTTATGGAGGGCCATAAGTGCGCGCATAGCGAGTCTGGACGTGTATTTTGGATACCTCATATTCTAACCAGTAACTTTTGTACCAGCGAGAATATGAGGTACCAAAAATACAAGTCCAGACTCGCTATACGCGCACGACATAGTGTTAGGTATGGGTGAACAGTATGATGCTTATATTTGGCTTGAGAGTATGACTCAGTTCTGGTCACATTTCTGGTTATCTGGTACAAACTGAAATCCTTCATAAACACTTTTGAACCAATAGTCCGATCGAGATAAGTCTTAAGTATGCGTTTATTACTCGTCAAGACAAGAACTCGCTAAGTGCCAATGATATTCATTTTTCAAGGTACCTATGGGTCAATCTCTATAGTAAAAACACTCCCTATCTGGCCCTCTCCGTCCAAATTTTTATGTTATCCGGGCCCTATACAAACAACTATTTACAAACCATACTGCTTGTTTTTATTATTAAACAAAACACCTCTTCAATTTAAAAAACAAACAAACAAATTATGTCCAATTTTGAAGGCTAAAAACATAGCCCTGAGCCCTCATTGACACTAAAAATATGTATTTATGTAAATATAAAATAAATAACAGCTTTGAATTGTATAAAATTGCAGCAGCAAGAGCCAGCAACTCCCACACACACAATTCACAACTCACAACACACAACAAAAGAGAAGCAAAGAGTCCCAGACTCCCAGACCCAAAACTCCCAAGTTCAAGAGTCCCAGTTACTGCGAGAGAGTGAGTGACAGTGCGAGTCTGTGTCTCACTGTGACAGTCGCAGTCTCCCACCACACACCAGCAGAGAGAGACTCAGACGGACCAGCAGATCACCGGCGTCCCGAGTCCCGACTGCAGAGTGAGAGGACCAAAGTTCAAAGTCTTCATGTTCAATAGCTTCAATGACAATTAGAGCCTAAAAATAGAGGGCCACATATTTTTATACAAAACACACCTTTTTTTAAGAACGACTGATGAGCCGAAATATTATTGGTTTATTGTTAAAAAATATATACAAACTTTCTCGTCGTCTAATAATAAATATAAAAAATCGAGCCAGTAAAATGAATTTGAAGGCACTGGAAACTTAAAAAGAAAAAAAAGACGGAGAACCAAAAGGCAAAAAGTAACCGTCAATGTCAACTGCCGGCTTCCTCTTTGTGTGTGAGTGTGTGTGGCTGTGTGCGTGTGTTGTGTGACTTGAGTGTGTGAGAGAGAAATGAAAGGGCATTCTACACAGGTCTTAAGAAATACCCAAATATACAACAGTATCGTGTATTTGAATATGTGTATCTGAACACAGAAAACAGTAGTTATATCTTTAGGCTCCTACGGCCGGGGCCCGTACTGTGTATAAATTTGCACTCTTATTTTCAATACTATATAGATGTATATCACTACTGGGATATAGATCGATATACATATATTTGTACAAACGTTTATGTATATATATATTAATAGAACGGGAAGCTGACAACATGAGACGAAATTCACAATCTGTTCCGGACCTGACGGCGTTCATGAAATCTGGGTACGTAATTTGCACCGTGTGGTATTTTATACATAAACGGACATATCCAATCCTGGTTTATTTGTACATAAGTTACTGTATTATATATAAATCCTGCCGCAAGGATCTTAATTGAAAGACCGTGGCGAGGATATGCTAGTGTACAAATATAAATACAAATATTTCCTGATAAATTAGCATATGTTCCCAATAAAGTTAGTTAGGTTTGCACCCGTATATATGTGTGAACTTATAGATAGCTTCAGTGAATGGGCGTGTGTTGTAGAAGTACGGGTTTCACTAAGTCGTACAGGGACTATGAGTTTTTTTACATGTAAATTGTGGTAACTTAATCTAAATAATTCTCATTCTCGGCCAAACGAAGTTTAGGCTTATACACTTGTTATATGTATGCATGTCGCTATTATAAAACTAGAATTTTTTACTCGTTTGTTTCAGTTGACTGAAATGTGCTTGAATAAAAAAAATGTATTTGTAGATATGAAAGTGCTGCTAGATGGTTGCTGGAATATACACGGAAGGAAAATTTCCGTGTCTAATATACTGATACTATTTCTCTACAAACTTCTACGCGACATCATTAACGCACAATGTACATATATATATATATATATATATATATATATATCTCTCTCTCTACTACTTCTACGTAGAC
>NW_014040548.1:0-5519 GCF_001186125.1 Sphaeroforma arctica JP610
GTACTAATTACGTTTTATATTTAAACATGTTATCCATTTCGTGTATATCATATGAAAGTATACTTGCGCGCAAGTTTGAATTGTTGCAGTAAACAACGATGCACGCTGTATATCCGAGTACCCTCATTTGTAGCGGTGGTGAAGTCTTGTTGTAGTTTCATGTATACAGTACTCGTATGTTGGACCACAAGTTTTTGCATTCTAGTACATACAAATCGGGCTCAAAGTAATCCCGTAGAAATTTACCTTCTTGTCAGTGCCGGAGGTAAGGGTTCTTCTTTGGTTAGCACCGTAAGGCAGACACCTCCTGCCTCCGTTGATACTATCTATAGGTACTCTGAAGTTGGGCAGGTGACGATGAGCTGTTACATTTATATAGCTTATAAGGGGCAGCCGCCTTAACTGGGTCATATACATATTAACGCACCTGTTAATGATCGTTGTACAACTGCTGTTTATCTGACAAGCATAGATTGAGACATATCATGATATTTACATTCATATATAAAACATGGCCTTCAGAAAATTGAACATTGTATAAAATACACAAAAAAATAAGGTATAATCACCGCTGACGACTTGGGACTAGAAGCGTGGATCATTTGAGGGACATAAATTTTCAAGTTCACGGTGCCTTACTTTGGGCCTTTGCCTCCGACACGTGGAGTTGTAGACTGAAAGCGTTAATTCCATGTTTTTTATGTGATTTTAGAATTCGCTTTGAGAGAATAGCTGTTACAATTCTATGAAATAGTGCATTAATAGATAGCGCTTTTAGTTAGCTTATAAGGAGCTGACCACTTCAGAGAACCCAAACATTCGATTGGGTGCTAAAATAACTGAGAATAATAAGCGTGAGAGCGGCGGTGCAGCACCTAAGATGGAAAAGATGTTAATGGAATGGATACGTATTAAGAAAGGGTAAGGTAATAGTAATACGAAAGCTATGATGATGGGTAAGGCAGCTTCAATAAATGAGGAACTACTTGCGGTTTTTGATACAGGGTTAAATTCTCTAATCGGTTGTTACTGGTTTAAAAGCTTTATTAGAGAACGATCCAACTTGAAAAGTATGTATCTGAAAAATGGCACAGTGCATGTTACAAAAAAATACATTTGCATAAACTAGGCCACTCTCTAGCCTCTACTTTAAAGAGAGTCACTTTATACGGTTATACCATGGCCCTCTCGGGAATGCAGAAACTTAAAAAACTACTTCTTATCAGGATCCGTCTACAAAGTAGCGTATAGTAAAAACATAGTGCACGCGCACATGATATTATTCACGCGCATTATTTTCATGGGCGTACAGCAATACGAGCCGAGTCAGTTAAAATAATAAGCGTTGTCTCGGAGAAATTAAAAATTTCGTTGGGACCTTCATATTCAGATTCCAGAGGGGCATGCTTTACAGTCAAACACAGCTTTGACCACTTGACCAATGAAAAAGCCATGGTATTAGTCTTCCGGTTATTAGTCCAGAGGTTTCACTGTGACGGACTTGGTCTAATATAAAGCAGGTGTAGCAGTAGCAGACAGTTGAAAATCAAATCCTTCCTCCTCAATGACCATAGTCCACATGAAGTGAGATCCTTCGCACTCCTTCACGCTCCTTCACGCTTCTGTATGAACACATATTAATTTTGGAATCAGTATGTGTCTAAGTGAAAGGATTTCTACAATTCGGATAATCTAGAAAGAGTAATTTCGAAATGTCTGGTTTTAATACACCCTTTTGAATTGATAGACAATCCTGAATCCATGTCCTTTCAGCTCGTTCACGTGCAGTTTACATTATGAGAGTGCAAATACATCATATAGAGTTGCTGAATATATATATATATAGAGTTGCTGTCAGCAGAATGACAATAACTTGGATGATTTGGAGTATCTGCAACTACTTCGGATTGGCGGTTTTGATATTGTGCAAGGCAATCCTAAAACTATTGACTCCGCCCAACAAATACCAGTAGTGCTTCCTTGCATTCTGTATGTATATAGCACACTTTTTCCGCTTTGCTGTATAAAAATTCACGCGTGATCTCTAAAAAGAACGGAGTAGGTTATATTCGTGAAATACAGAAATGAATAAATAAACTATCGGACATTCCACGTTTGCTCTTTATTATAGTTCAGAGTATTGTAACGCAGTTCTATGCACGTGTGTGTGGGAGCTTCAGAGATTTAAGTTTTCTGTCATAACAATATGGCTCGCACATGCCTGAGGAGTGAGGTACGTGCTAGATTACAAAGCTCATTCGCCTGTCAAATCAATTAATTTTTATAGCTCCTGGAAATATGGTGATCAACTTTTACAGGAGGTAAATCGTAGCAGTACCTTGGGTGGAACCGATACAAATGCTTTGTGAGAATGAGGTGGGTTTAAAATGTGTGTAAGCCATTTGTGTGGATATCGTATCCATAAGAATTCGTATTTCGCTGGTGAATTTATCGTACGCGATATATAGATATGACTCTCAGTGTCTCAAAACAGTTTCAATCCAGATTATTGAGCACCAAGCTTTCAAAACATGTCTGAGCCACCTGTCATTGGCAAACATCGAATGAATGAGAAGCAACGGCGCATCGTAGAGCAACGGTAAGATACGATTTCGCTTTCTTTCGCACGCGCTACTGCTAGTGTGTATGGACTTTTGGTATAGATACGATTTCACGTTCTTTCGCACGCGCTACTGCTAGTGTATATGGACTTTTCGTGTTTGAAATCCGAAACTACATACAGTACATCAATCTGCGATATACTATGCAAACAAGTTTAACTATAGCAGTAGTATAGTCATTATATGTGATCGCCATACCTTCGGCACAAACTCGTCTAAGGGACTGAATCGTACGAGCAACCTCGGCAAGAGTATTCGCCACCTTCAATGCAATGTTAATGTTAATTATATCCTATACACCTCACCGAGCAGAAATTATGCACTGCTCGAGACGGTGGTGAGAGAACAGCTGGTCAAGTCACCGGATGAACAACAATCGAAGATGTCGAAGGCATCATTCATCTTCAAGTCTGCGAAACTTATCAAAGGACTGGTACGAGAAATCGAAGATCTTGAAGGAAGTGTGGAGTCTGTAGCCGAGGAAAATGCAGTCCTCGAAAGCTTGTAAGTCTGGGTTGATACATCCAACCAACTATATTTTCTCGAGTGTAGGTGGGAGTGCACACGCCTGTGATCCTGCACGTACCATCAGAGTTCAAATTTTGAAGGTAATATATTCATATCGTACATATAGTACGCATCCCCTACTTTTGTGTATCCATCGCTGAGAGCTATAGAAAGAGTAGCTAGAAGTTTTTTATTAAGGTGCACCGTAAGTGGCATGCTCAAACCCGCTATACTACCTGATATCTTACATGGCGCGACCCCGTCAACGTCGAAAAAAATGATTTGCGCCATCAGTCGAAAACGTAGAAATTTCGCGATATTAGAATTGCAAACGCGCTGTTGGACAGTCAAGCAAGGCATGCTGGATCTAAGTGTTGGTAGTATAAAATCAGATACGGACGATATTATCCACTATACTCTTGCCTCTTCCGATATACGAGCAATTTTCGTCCTTATCGTTTACAACAGACTATATTTTTGTATCTTTGGTCTTCAATACAGACTGGATGATGCCGCGACAATCCTTGCTATTGGGAAACAATACACGGTATGAATAAGCTCACTCCGTCTCTATGGAGGCTGGTGAGAATGTCCGCACATTCACTTTGATCAAAAATGCGAAAATTCGGTGAAACACACTCAAAAGTATCTTCGTACAGTTCCGATTGCATCGCGCCCGCACTTCCGACGCCCAGTACGATCCATGGCGATACCACGGATGTACTGTCTTTATTCGGCTAATAATTAAGGATTCACTCACGTGGAACTCCTTTCAGCAACCCGCTGCTGCACGATTATAAGAATACAACACGTTATGTAGTGTCTGGAGGGTTTTGCTATCTCTGCTGCATAAACTGAGGTCGTGCAAAGGAGTACTTGAGCGGTAATCGCGGGCGCGAGTGTTGATAGACGACATATTCGTGCGTGAAACTTGATTGTTGATAAAACCATAATAATAAAATCAAACACGCTTGCGGCAGCGCAGCAAAAGGCAGGGCATTCATATGATGGCAAGCCAGCGCACCCTTCAAGCACCATTTCCTACAGCATTACGGCCCACTAAGTGAAAGGCTTCATAATCCTGCTGCGACCTTGGTTTATCAAATAGGCCTTTCACGGCCCAGACCTGAGTGAGAATAAATTCCTTGTTTTAGTGTGAAAGCTTGCGCAGCTTCATGATTTGTATCGGATTGAATATATCTTTAAAAATGACAACAGCATTTTGGGGTTACGAAATGAATGGACTGATAGAAGCTCAGCTACAAATCCGGTACGAACATATATCCCACACCTAGCACTACCAGCTTCTATTCGAGTGCGCGCCTCGGTAAAGAAAGCTAACAATTTAACAACCGCATCCACATTTTCCTGAGAATACATATTCAAAAGAACGTTGTTCGGATATGCTTTCTATGGACTCAGTACGGCTCATTTGACGAAACAGATATAAACCGTAGCTTATGGCAGTATCAAGCAACACATGATACAGATGTACAAACACAAGCCAGCTAGCTGCCAACGTTAGTAATGAAAGTGAACATACCTGCATGTAGGTCACTGTGATCATACACACCGACACCAAGAGACTCCACAGGCCAACACGGTAGTGTACTTCTTCTCCGAGACTCCGGCCGTGCATTTCATTCACTCGGTGGTGGGTCTGTAGTCCAACAGGACAAGCACAAAGAAAATCACTATTCAAGTTTGCATATAAAAGTACGAGGGTTGGCTGCGACGTAGTGCGCTCGAAATCGAGTCAGAACATGCAGCCTACTGCAGAAGATCCTATATCAACAGGAATTCATGGTTTCTCGATCCACACAGCTGTTGCAAAATTGAAGCGCTATTATCAAACTAGAGAAGAGCGGCGGGTGCGTAAACAGTAGTTTCCGCTTGATTGAACAAACCTGAGCGTCGATGATTATATTGAAGCTATCGCGTATGTTTAGGAACATCATTGACATCCTATTCAAGACCGTCACGTGCAGCTCATCCGATTTGACTATGGTGTCATGATTGTCATCGATGTATAGATCAAAATACACGATCTTGTGAGACACCCGCGAGAAATTGTTATCGAAACACACCTGCAAAAGTTCGAATATAAGCAGCGTAAGAATAGGTCTAGTTTATATACGAATATGTCACGCAATAATTACAAAAGAACAGTATCAATTTAACACCACCGTATTGGTCAGATGTTCTTCCCTTTTGTTACACGCCAACCTGAAGCGAATAACTGCATACACGAACCGCTCATTTCTGAGTGTATACGCAGTACTGAATCCACAATAGAGTAGTTGTATGGTGATCACATTGAGCACAGCCGAATATATATAAATATGTAGGTATATATATATAAATATACATCTATATATATATATATATATA
>NW_014040548.1:8617-22088 GCF_001186125.1 Sphaeroforma arctica JP610
ATCTATATCCGAATTTGTGTGTGTGTGTGTTTGTGTTTGTGTGTGTGTGGTGTGTGTGTGTGTGTACATGTGTACGTGTACACACCTGCACGTGTGTACGTGCATGATGTATACACATACCTACATATATATCCCCTCTGCTTCCAAAGCGGTGCCGGTAAAACTTGAAAGAACCCCCGCAGAAAATATGTTATATGTCCATTTCTTTCACCTCATACTTTCACTTATCTGCATTCATATACGTATATGTGTATACACACTCATACTTTCACTTATCTGCATTCATATACGTATATGTGTATACACACACGGTTACCTCGTATTCACCAGTTTCGGGATGATCGATCATGTGTGTGCCGTCTGAAGCTTTCTTTTTGTCATAGACTACAGCACCGGACGGTGCTGTAATGGCCACATTCACATCTTCTTTACCTAGACTACCACCATAGATCACTTGGAACTCTAGTACAAGTGGATTCAACGAGTCCTCGACTGCTTCGTATACGCAGAAGGATTTCTTATCTTCAAGTTCGAATGTGAACTCGGCTGCATGAGCATACGAAAAGAATATACAAAGTGCAACAAGTGCACTCGAGATGCGATAGGTCAGCACATGATACATTGCGGTCGTACTGGGGTGCTCTGCTTCATTGTCTACACTCTATACAGTGATACTTCGCCACCTACTTCAGATTCTATAATCTCATTGTTCTCATGTGATGATGTATAATTCTACATAGCCTCTCTGCATATATATTTTTTTCAATATATTGCGATAATTAATTTTGTTCCGAACTGCTTTATGGAGTTGACTGGTAACCGTATCCTAATTGACTGCAAAAGCCAAAACTGATATTTTTGTGAAAAATTTAGAAAAAAAGTCCATACATCCTAAGTTTTAGCTATATCTTGTGTGATACTCTCATCGGCATGTCAGACGTTTTCCGACTACACATATCAACAAATAAAACATTTTCACACAGTAATACCAATTTCACCGTACCGTACATACCTCACGTTCAGACACAATGATCAAACGTACTAAAGGTCGGGGCCGTTTGCATAAACCAATAGAACTACGAGACAAGAAACGCGAGTCCATGGAATACAAGCAATCGATAGCAAAGCAGAGTAGGGCATATGCGAATTTAAAACAAGATAGCAAGCATTTATGGGATAACTATGATGCTTTGATTTCGGCCACGCGATCGAAGTTGCTAAAAGTACAGGAGCGTGCTGATAAGTTGAACGACAGCAGAGAGGTGAGTGTGGGCACACTGTTTGTGGTGATACAGGGGAAAAGTAGATGTAAGATATAAAGTACAGGTTTTCAACATTGTTGCAGGATTTTGTAAAAATTTGGTTTATACTAAGTGAAGTAACTGATATTAACGAAAGAAAATCACCTGCTCTACTACGACAGCCAAGTCAATTAATTTTCACTTATCACGTTAAACATGTGCCTCAATATAGGTGCAGTTCCTCTTTTTGTTTGCACAGTAGCCAGCTCTTTTGTGATCGTATTTATACATAAAGACATAAAGTTTCATATCTCTCTTTGAAATGTGAACAATCGATATTCTGAATATATAGCAACACCCACACCTATATCCACGATGTGTCTGCATATAGACCTGTATGGAAATGTGTATCATGTAGGTGGCATAGCAATCGCGTTTACATCAAGGCTAGTAATCTTATTTCAAGGCTACGCATACTCTGTTCATTGTAGATATACACTTACTTATCGAGCATATATTTTCCTTGTGAGAAGTGCACTACAATCAATACTTCGTATTCATACTTCAGTATCAATCACACTTCTGTATCATTGATAGTTCTACTTCTCGCATACCATTTACTTATATTGTATCAAAGCTCGGAGTGATGTTACAATGCAAACTTTCAGACCGAAAAACTTGAGTAGTGAGCATATTAGTGCATACTTCCCTTACAAGGTGTTTAGGCTCATGATGAAGGCACTTTATATCATCGCGAAGGCCAAATCTTTCGCTGGTAACATTGCTGGTGCGTTTCACAATTACGAGCGACAAATACATGTGTATTTACCTAAAGTATGTTAAGCTCAACAACAGTACATATTAAACTTCATGAACGAGAGTAGGGCGTGATAACTTTTCGCATAGTAGTCAACATCTATAAGAATATCAACAGCAGCACAAAACGAGCTATTTGTATTACTCAGAAATATTGCAGAAATTGCGCGAGCAAGAAGGTTCGGTCCCAGAACGGCGTTTTCAAAGAACAGCCGGGTTTCACTAGTATAGCGAAGGAATCAAAATATAGAACGCCTCGCCCTTATCACACTAACCTTTTTCTATGTTGTCAATCACAACGTGCAATACCTTCAAACAGGAACTACTTATCCTGCGCTGTATACGTGCATTGGCATCAGTCGGACGTGAAGAAGGACGGCCACTGAGCGGAAATCATCGAGCTAGAAAAGAAATACAATCCAGTCGACAGGTATATAACTCATAGTTTAGCATAGCATATCGATGGCTTAGTTCGCCCAATGTGTATTGTCTGACACTTTGCAGACCTTTCTCGTCTACCGAGAGTGACATTCGACCAATAGTGATGCGAATATCTCCATGTGACCTTTACCCGACGTCAATACGTTGACGCTTTGCAGACTCGTCTCCTCTGCCGAAAGTGACATTCCACTATCAGTATTGCGACTATCTTTATGTGATCTGGAAATAACTCAGTTTAATTGTCATTGTATGTTGTATTACCCGCACCTCGATCCATATGCCAATATATACAAACTTTGAAATACAGATCGCGGACGCGTTAAAATGGCTTCTACGTGTAGCCCTCCCGCCCGATGTCGAGCTGCACGAGATTGTATACACTACAGCGCCAACTCCGTGTTGCCATGGAGCGCACACTCAGGCCCACGATACACGCCGGGACGTGTATGTTCTACGGCCCCGGGAGGACACGTGCACACGCATCACTAGCGCTCTGTGCATCAGGCGAGCGTTGGGGATAGAGTTTGAAGAAAATGAACCTGACTGCGAGATCAAAGAAATTGAACCAGAAGGCGTGGGCAGCGCCAGTACCAGCGATATGGCCAATGATAATGAGAGCCACAGGGAGTCAGCAGAGCTACTGTCCAAAGTCGAAGTTGACAAAGCTCTGGACGAAGAAGCTGACTCGGATGAGGAACATAATACACTCGATCTGAGTGGTAGCGTTGATAAAGCTACAAAGAATGTAGAAGCCGCCGGAGCTGGGAAGGATCCAATACACAACTCAGAAGACTCCGATAGCGATCAACTGCCCTGCCTGTACAGTACACCCGAGACCCCGATACAGGGTTTTAAGATGAAAGAACACGCACACAGCAAGGCTAAACCGAAAAGAAAGCGGGCAAAACGTCGGACTTTTATAAGAGTCCCGCCGTCAGTGGATCAGTTCATGGTAGGCAATCGCCATGAGAAGCGAGCCCGACAAGCTACCGCAACGTTTGAACATTTCTTAGGTGAACCCTTAGATTGGGCAGTATTGCGAAGTTCCCCGGAAAATTGCACACCAGATACGGATGCTTCAGGAGGTAAGGTACGTGCTCTACCAAAATCAACAGAAAAAGTCGTAAAGCCCACCCCCTTTTCGGACAATGGCCCTACTAACCTGCAAAAGGATAAAGGTATACTACACAAGTCACAGAACACGATGGCTGATCCGGTTGATAGCCTGCCACCCTTGGGATTCTTGGATTTCGATGACACATCTCAGGGTCTGCCCCCACTGAGTGCTACATTGTCGTCATCATCGCGTGAGTATGTAGAGGCGGTGGGTTTGGGAACAGCTAAAGGCATAACCCCCCCCCTGCACTCGAGTAAGAAAGATGAAAGTATAGTGCAACACGGTAGTGTTGACCGCGCGATAAATCACAGTATAGCCCAAGAAGATGCAGCTAAGAACCGTCTCATAAACCCAGTACAAAAAAGTACACGAACACTCAGTAGTCACAGCCCTGTCCAAAAGCTTCACACGCAGCCAGATACTGCTGCAATCGAAAAGCCAACTTTATGCTCGACACAATTAGACTTCAGCGGGAGATGCGAGTCGTCGGAAAATGTTGAGATACTGGCACTGCTTCAAAATACGAAAACACAGGATAAACACATGCAAGGGGACCCCTATACAACAAGCGCTTTGCCGGACAAACTACCAACTCTTCCTTTAATTCCCCGGTGATTAGACTGCAGTGTATAAACTGTTGCAGTGTATAAACTGTTGCGGTTTGCACCCGCCGTAAGAACAGTTATTTCTGTAATAGCGTAAGTCCCCACAAAAATAAATTTGGAGTGAAAAGTTATATGCCAGTGATACGTGGATTGCTCAAATTGAAATCGTGCCAAATAAAAAGGATTTTTGCAATGAAAAGTGCTATTATTCACCTATCTACACGGAGACACAGAATTATGTTATAGCGAATCACAAAAACATTCATTGTTGTACATACTCATGAGATACAATCCTGTGCTACTGATATTTGTCTCAAAAATAGATTCGTTGGTTGAAGTGGTTTCTTCCATAAAAGTATATGCCTACTATGTATGTCCGGGTAAGTATCAGAAAAAGCGGATAGCGATTGCGATATGGAAACAGGAAAGGAAAGAAAAATCGACAAGGAGGCCTTCTTGGTCAGAATCAAATGTGACCAATGAACTTCAACTTGCCAACAGTGACAATGCGGTGATCGCAGTGATTTACTTTCTTTGAAATGCCAATAGAAGGCAAAATGGGCACCCAGATACTGGACCACAAATGTGCATCAATATAAACACTATACCACCTATTGATATTCATGTCTATTTAATACCCTTTCCTTATAAGCTTAACATACCAAGCCTTGAGGTAGAATCAGGGGGACGGTGGAAAAAAAAGCTGTCTTTGCTTCCATTTTATACCATCCAGAAAAAGCCGATAGGCCGAATGTGTCTGTTAGTGTTTCTATGTAGACATCCCATAATTCGTTGTTTTTTCAGCGTGATGGCACTCTGCCCACCACACTCCTGTGATTGATTCTACAAATATTATCCCTTGTGCTCAAACAGAAAAGTTCTTTATCTTATCTGCGATGGACCATTTGAAACGATCCTGTGCGTCTTAGAACGCGAGCCTCTGAATTCACGGCATTCGACCCCAGCACCCCCTTTCGGATCGAAAAACCAGAGGCATGGCAATATCATCAGATACATACGTATTCATATTTTTCAAGCGATACAAGCAAACTGATAGAGAGCCAATTCACTTGCGGATGCTTAAAGTCTCAAATAGACAAATGGATCAAATCACAAACTAAATCAGATGGTAGTAGTGGACACCCTACACTCTGACATATCAGAGAAGACGTCGGCTACTATCATTTGGTTTGGTTTGAGCTTCTATCCACTTGTCTGTTTCAGCTTGCTGTCCGTTGTATATGAGTGCTGGGTAACGCGTGACTTTAAGCATCTGCAGGTGAATTGGCTCTCTCAGATTGTACTTGTATCGCTTATACGACACATGTGTGTCCAACCACCATTTTGAAAGTCGTATAGGGACCGCTTCTGGGATCACTTTATCATCCAGAGTGATGTGAACCTCGCACCCTCTAAAGGCAACCCAATATTGGATAGCGATTCCTGGAAAAAAATATCACTATTACTATCCACACAATCGGCGGGTGAATGTGACTTGAAGGCTAGAACATATCGCGAAGAAGCATTCCAAAATCGGGCAGCAATACGAGATGACCCGGTCCTGATGGAATGTCAGTATATCCAGAACGATCCTCTAATCTATCACAATTACATATCCCTTCTGCTTTCTCTTGCCCTTATTTACCTCAATACAATCATCGTCGAGATTGATCGCTACATTGGTCCGTGCATTGCCCTTCTTTCCAGCACGTCTCACGCCCTCTAATTTAACCTGTGTGTCCGCTTGAATCGCGTCCAGATCAATACTCGTACTCGCGCTCGAGCTCGATTCGCCATTGCTGGCGGGTACACCGCTGTCGGTGCTTACTCGAACCTTCTTCTTAATTGGCTGCTGAGTGGGTGAGCCATTGTATCCAGCTGTGGTACGTGTGGCACCAATGCCCTTCTTCGCTACCGCCGCAGTGGCCGGTAGACCATCTCCGTCAATTATCCGTCGGCTTTCCAGCCACATACTATCTCTGATAAATACTGTGACCGTCTTCTCATGCAGCACTTGCTTCAGGTGATCAGGGTATACGTACCTGCTAGGTTGTATTGCTTTCTTCACATTCTCACCGCCACCAACACCAATGCTTGCCCCTTTTTTGGCCATTTCTTTCTCCGTGACTTTCTCTTTCTTACTCAAATTGTATATTACCTCCGTAAAGATATGATTATGACTCATCGCTTGCCCTTTCTTCGCTGCCGTGAAAACCACTTTGATCGTCCCAATATCAGTTGCCTTAGCGCCCCCGCTACCCTGGCTGCCATTTGCACCGACGCGCTGCAGTGCACATCAGAAATATACCAATTCAAAATTGTGATAGTCAGACTCTACAGCATCGGATAGATACACGAACGGGATTAAATAACTTCATAGACGTCACGAAAACACACAATCTTATCGAGCACAATAAAGAATTACAAAATCTCGACATAACTTTTACAAGTGGCATGTGAAATGTGGCTGGTAAATTTGTCGGACAGACTGCCATCTAGATGCACAATTCGAGCATGCAAAAAACATGTATGTTCGCTATTTGCACCTCTTACCGCACCCTTCCTACAATTCCAGGTCCATAACGGCGAGCTTGCTGAATGATACCGATCAGTAGAGTTTGACACAAAATCATTGAAACAGGTTCGGGTCATACTAATAAGATCGCACAATAATACAAACCGGCGAGGTCATGGAATATCGAAATACATAAAATTAAATTCAGAAGCGCAGGAAATGATTCCTATGCAATAGCACGATTATAGAAAATGAAGTGTAAGTATATTGCTTACCTCCCCTTGGACATCCTGAAAAGCAAATTTGTCTACAGATTCAGTATTGTTCTCAAGTATAGCCCTCGACCAGCCAAAAAAATGACAATCTGTAACATCAATTATATGTATGTAGACTATTACTGATCAGTGATGCATACATGGTATGTCCAACAATTAGGATCCACCGAAACCTTCGCACACGATGAATGAAGTTAGTATATATTTAGGATTCGTCAGTTCGTGTAGCAATTGGTAGATATTTCAGTGCACTGAACTACACCATCACATCAACTTCAAATGTCAACATGTATAATTGCGTCTGTCTCTATATCGAGATTCATAGTCATGTCGATAAAAGCTGTTCTAATCATCCTCTAGGTAGTACTTACCCGATGTACCGCTGGCTACTAGACCCATTGAGCGTATCTTGACGCCATCGACGTACATGTGCAGAATCATGGAATCATACTTTGGGGCTAACTGTCGTGTAGCATTGGGACTAAATGGCGATACACGGATTTCGAATCTCTTTCCGGCTTCGGCACATACATAGAATCCAGCTACAGTAATAGTAAAATAGAATAGATGTAAGTGACAGTCTTGTGATCTAGACGAACAAATTTTTCAACTAGCCGATGTGAGTAGATCTCCTGTTCGCAATCAACCTGGTTGACATCATAATACCTGCACAATCAGTGCCGAAATTGGTAACTTGCTACCTCCGGTTAGTTCTTAGCTGCAGATGTGGCGTGACGCTTGGATATATGCAGCCATATAGATCACAGCACAAAATCACAAAATGCAACTCCTGGACTCCACATTCTAGATATTCTGTCATGCTGTAAGCTTACGTTCGACTTTGGGGCACTTTTTCGAGCGATCTTCGGCAACCTTGGGAGACACGTAAAACAGGGGCATTGGTTTCAGTTCGTCCTTCAATTCCTTTCCCGGCTTGACATCTGAAGACTTTGACTGGCTTGCGACGTACAAACCAAGACCAAATTCTGAGGTTGGCCATGTGACGAAGTGTTACAAGTCGTACCGCCACCCTGAGAATGTACCCGAGTGACATGCCACGAACGACGCCATATTCGGAATACATGCTACACACTCCTCCTTCCACTAGTCTTGATATTATGATGCTTACATGAGGCACTAGCGTTGTTCAAACGTAGTTCACTCTGAAAACAGAAGCAACCTGTGATCACGATTAGAATCACATAACTTACACCAACTAGCAAGTCCTAGTGCATGTCAGTCATGCGATGTAACCTATTGCACTACTGATAGAACTCTCTCAAATTTGGTCCTGGTTTAGACAGTCCTATACACACGTGCAACTGTACGTTGTCCTGGTACAGCGATCATACCAAATTGTATACATGGTTGTGAACTGAACAAAGAGAGAGGAACCATTCACAGGGTTCACACAGTTCCAGGATCAGAAGGAAAGCATAAATAAGTCGACTCAGGAAAAGAGGAAAAGAGTCTACCAGAATTGTACCACGCAATACAGAAATAACGAAGTTTAATTCGACATCAAAAAACAGTGTCACATATAAACGGCGATGCATAAATTCTATGATACATATAAACAAGTATTCCATAGAAACGGAGTTCCATATCAACGATGATAGCTATAAACAATGATAGATATAAAATATAGGTTCTTAAATTTGGCAATACATATAAACAAAAGACCCCAATAATACATACTCCACGGAGATTCTACCCGCATGTGCTCGTTGAACGCCAATACATCCTCTGATATCAGCATCGCTGGGCTAGGCAAACAAGCTCGCGGATCCGTCTGATTCCACATTTCGGTTTTGAGTTCAATTTACGTGATCCAAAGCGTTAAAGTTTATCAAAAGCGGAAATATACAGACGCCGGCTCTGAACTTGGGTGTAAACCCGAAAACTGTGTGATAGACTTATGCTCGGGACAAGTAAGGCGGAAACTACAAGGACAAGAAGTGGTAATGCCTGGACTCACTATGTGTAGGACATATGCTCTACCCTCTTGAGGACTTTTATTGACACATTATAAATATTTGCAATGCAACTATCCTCCTAAAAAAAAAATAGTCAATAAACAATCTGCAAAAATTGCGCGCAGCACACTTTCAGATTTTTCCATAGCCTTCAAAATTGCAGATTTTTTTATTTCGTTTCATTGGAATCCAAATTATGATTTTTATATATTGGTATATAAAATATATACAGTAGCACCCATTCGTCTATCGGCTAGGATATAAGCTTCTCACGCTTGAGGGCGGGGTTCGATTCCCCGATGGGTAAATTTTTCTTCAATCTTGAGAGCTGTGTAGAAGTTTGCACTGATGTAAAAATCTGCGACCAACAATCAGTGTACAGTTTAAAGGGCTATAATCCTATAGCCTTCTAAAAACAAACAATAATATAGGTAGTAAAATAAATTATAAAAAAGAGCAGGCATATTAATATCTCTCTTGTTTGTTTTAGAGAGGGCTATGAGTGTAGATATTTTTAATCGATAATTTTGATCAAAGCCAATATGTGTAACCCATTCGTCTATCGGCTAGGATATAAGCTTCTCACGCTTGAGGGCGGGGTTCGATTCCCCGATGGGTAATATTTTTTTTCCGGTTGACTAGAGGTACATATAGAAGATACGTTACGGATTGGTCTTTCAGGACCGGTGACCTTAAGAATTGGAGACAATGCAGACCATTAAACCAACCAAAATTGTTTTATAATAAGCCCATCCCTTTATTTTGTTCTGTGTTTATTGGTCTCCAAATACCACTACTTTACTATTCGAGCGCTGAAACGGGTATCATATGCACTTTATGACATCGTATAATCTGCATGGATGTTTGATTGAGAAGAGTCCACTGTTTGAAAGATAGTACAATAGCCCCTGGACTAAGAAGGGTCAATCGTCGGTTGCAAGTAAGCTTCCTACGTTCAGTTACCAACACTCCCCACCACCGGTCCCCGGCGTGGTGGCTTCTCATACCAAGTGTCATCTGAGTTTTGTAAGTTAGGTCTGATATGCATATAACTTCCTATACCGCCTGATATAGCGCACACTCCTCACTTTGAAAAACATCTATCTCCGCAGCACCGCTACTATATCGCGCACTTTTAATTCGTTAAATATGTTATAATCCTCTTATTATTGTAGGGGTTTCGCCTATTTGTAGTCATCGTCAGACACGGAGAGATCTGAGACACTTCCTGAATCTGCAGCGCCATCACTGTTGTTGTCACTCATATCACTATGCCACTCTTCGTATGACTTTCTCGCCGTCATCTTCGACGTTTCTTGTGCAGGCTTGCTCACGTTGTTTTTCTTTGTTTTCCTGCCTTTCCTGTCACCCCGTGCAGATGATCCGACCCCACCCCTTTCCCGCTGCAAATCCGCTGCGAAGTCGTACGACGAGTCTGAATTGTTGTCAGATCGCTCGTCTACCCAGGGATCATCCGCTTCGTCTCGCATTAACTCTACGTCAAGCAATGTTTCACTACTCTCCGAAGACGGCGAGTAGCTTTTGTCAGCATCCTCAACCTGGTAGTTTGGATCGAGCTTTTCATTCGCATCCTTGCTGTTCTCCTCTTTCTCTGCGTCACACAATCTTATGAGTTTCCGATGTTTGGGTTTGACATGCTCTGTATCGACGTTTTCGGCACTGCCTGTCTGGACTTGTTCTTGTTTGCGCTTTCGTTTTCTCTGTGGTTTCTCTACACTTCTGTTCGATCGTTTGTTGCTGACTTTTCCGGTGTACTTACTATTGGATTCGTCCGACTCGAATTCCTCTTCATGCTTAACCCAGTGCAAAAAAAAAGCAGGATAATTAAAGATCAGCTTAGCTGCCGGATACGCTACCAATCGTATGGACAAATATTGCGCTCGACCAAATGTATTGCTACTCATGCGATATGGGTTTATATATGCTAGAAACTACGTGATCTTAGACATACCTCACTTGGTTGCCAGCCTATGCTGCCACCAGTATCGACACGACGAAGCTCAGAAGCCTTGGTTTGGTTGCCATCATTACCTTGCCACTCCGTACTGAGACTAGTATCCAACTGTTGTAGTTTGGCCCCGTTGTGACCTTCATTGTCCGACCTTAAGTTGGCGACGATATCGAGACAGTAAATTACAAGAGAAATCACACATTAGCGTTGACCGGGCACGGTGAGTCAAAGCCGCGTAGTGGTCTGCAAAGGACAATCAAGCTCCTCAAACACGCACACATGTTTTGGTGAACTTATTTTCTATGATTCAAGTGCACAACCCGAATTCGAGTGTAGAAGGTGACAGATTACTAACATGCATCTTGGTTCATGTCTAACACTCGAGCGGAAATTGTGCTCATGCTTGGTACCGTTGAGATGCGCATGCGCACTCGACGAAAAAGCACCACTAGCTCTGACATACCCAATCTCAGCAGGCCCCTGTAATTCCGAAATAGATTCCCCTGCACTAGACTCACCACCTACGTCCTCGTTCGCTTTGTAGCTGGGAACACAGCCAACTCCCACCACCTTGGTACTCCTACCCCTCCTACTGGTTCGCTCTCTCTCACTGCGCTCAGCTTGTTCTCGTTCCCTCCTTTCCCTCCGCGCGTGCTCGCGTTCCCCCTCACTGTCCGATACCGAGCTACTCTGGCTGTCTTTCGTACTGGATCTTTTGGGGGGTGCCCTTCTTGACGGGCGTGTCACCTCAGACATGTGGCTGTCGAGTATGTCGTCCAGAAAATCATCATCTTGATCTAGCGCGTAGTTGACTCGGGTGCGCGTCCTGTGGTGAATAAAAACGATAATAAATATGCTTTACAACAATGTATGTCGTACTGAGAGTGGGCATATCAGTACAGTTGTGTGTTATGCCACGACGATGTTTAAGTACATTCAACCCCCAGGGGGACGATGATGGAATACGATCGTGGCTAAGAACCAGCAAAGAATTGCGCATACCTTCGAGAGCCAGCTTCGACCCTGAAAATACTAGCCTCGGATTCAAGTTTAGCAATCCTTCGACTGTCTCGCTCCCTTTTCTTGATTTCAGCCTGTTCTTTTTCTTCTCTCCGTATCCGTGCTTCACTACACGCTTCCATCGTTATCTTCAGATTTGTCAACAAATCATCTCCTTCTTTCAGTCTGCAATTCGATTGGCAACGCAAAGGTTACAAAAGGATCTATAAATACTCGATATATATATATATATATATATTACGTATGAACTACTACTTATGAAATTCACACGTCGGGTACAAGTATAAATATATACATGCAATTGCAGACATCCAAAATACATCCCTAGTGGATCTAGACACTTGAATAGAAGGCAATCTTATGAGTTACGTCAGCAACGTACAGGTACATACATCTTGCGTTCAACAGGGGTGTATAAATATAAATCAAATACTCCCTGTTGAATCAACCTATTGCGACCCTGCATCCAAGATTCATACTACTAGCACATGGCCGTACTTCCCAATCATGCAATGCTAGTAGCAACTGTGTGTACTAGACTAAAAAGTATATGAACAAGCGGTACCCACGCTATACACATAAAATGTATAGCACTACAGCCCTATAGATTCTATATAATCGGCGAGACCTTGAAGATAGAACTATGATCAGGTAGAGATAGTGATGGCAACAATACGTTGTCACACTCCACTCGGCTTTTCACAAACTACAAACGTGCGCCGAATCAACATACTCCGCTCCTACGTATTGATAGAATCAACGAAGTTGTTGTGGGTATACACGGAGCACACGGTGCACACGGATGTAACTCAGATTTAGACGTATGCACAAGGACCAGCCTGATGGTTGCTTCGTTGCCTGTAGAATATATATTGGATATGTGCCTGAGCATGCACACCACCAATCTATACATTCAGACATATAACACTACGAATTGCTTACAATGCAGCACTCATCGCGCTCTGAGCTCCCATTTTCGACTTCGCCTTCGCCTTGCCTTTCACCTTGCCCCTGGCCGCGGGCAACTTCTTTCGCTTTGCTCGTTCGGATATTATACTTGATTCCAGTAGGGATACGAAGTCTGCCAGCTCATCCTCAGTACGGCTGACTGGAGTCCAGTCACCCTCGTAGTCAGCTGTGCCGAAGGTAGAGAGAGGCGGTATCAACTCAGCAATGTATTCAGGGCTTGATATTGATCGTTATTTGCACCATAGCTCTTGATATTGGTTTCCTCCCCAATAAACAACGAATATATATATCCACGATAGTGTGATGCTCGGCTAATATATATTAAATAAACTGTAGCTGGGCATGTAGTAGATCGCATGCATTCTCAGCTATGAATTGAAAAGACATGCAAACGTCATCTTAAATCTAAGTAGGGACCAACACCAGAATACACTCCACAATGCGTGGTTGCACGCAGATAGGCACACACACTTATACATATATATATATATACTAATATATATATATATATACTCACACACATA